>NW_007728450.1:252002-266489 GCF_000696425.1 Galeopterus variegatus | reverse complement strand
TTTTTTTTTTTTTTTTTTTTTTTTTTTTTTTTTTTTTTTTTTTTTTTTTTTTAGTGTCTTTTCACTATTTTTGGTCACTCTAATTCTGTAATACTCTTTTCCATGGGAAAAGTTGTGAGTTATATGATTAGGGAACTAAGATGAAGAAAATGAGAAATCTTAATGTACCACCACTGTATTTTCTCATCTTTTAAATAACCTGTCTTCTGAATTCACAAGTTTTCTGACATTCTATGTGGAAAATTACCAAGGCAGACCTTACTTCTACAAGGGCTCTGTATATGTGGGAGAGGAGAAGAAAAAAAATAAATGGAAGGCTACAGATTTGGGTCTATGGGGCAAAGTTTTGTAGAACTATTTCCCCATAGATCTTACAGTAAGTACTGCGGTACAGCAATCAGATACTCCCTTGACGATTAAAAGTCTGCTAATGGGTCTCAGCTGAATCCCCTGAAACATTTTTCTCTAGGCAAAAAGAGTTGTTTGCCTAAAGTTACTTCTTCCCCAAGGATGGCCTGCTTCCAAAGACTATTTGATGCTAGGTTACAAAGCTTCCTCCCTCATACTTGCATCCCACCAGTTCAACGTAGGATATGTCTGAAGAGCTACTCCAACTTTATATGAACCCATGGGACCGGCTGAGAGTTGTGTTATAATTGCAGTGCAGGTCAACGTTTCTCTCTGTTCAGTACTGCTTCATTCACCCTCCTGATGATGTTGCTCCCTAAAGCATTCCCCAATATTCTTAAGGCTCAATTTTCTGCAGAACCAGGCTAAGGACAGATGGTGTCACGAGGAGGAAGTAGTCTCTAAAATTGAGATTTTTGGAGATGAATGATTTATTGGCCAGCTGGCAGTGAGGATCTCATTGCTGGTGTAGTTAGAGTCCTCTGGCATGAGATAGTGTAATTGTTATACTCTCACCAATAGTGAAATAGAATGGTATACCAGTGAAAGGAATGCACTGAAGCATCAGTACCTCAGGTGTTCAAGAGGTTCAGAAGTAATAATTATGAGAATTATAATTGCTAGAGGTGTTGCTAAGGATGATCAATTGGAGAAAGATAGTAAATACCTGAATTAGTTCATCACCAATTTAAGATGGTGTTTAGAAGACATAATACATCCCTGGCAACCTAAATACAGACTTACATCCTGTCCTACAGCTGGAAGGCAGAAAGCTGAGGCTCAACGTTAGGACTTAGTTGTAATGATAATGCAGCACCAGAGAAGACTGACACTTCAACCCTAGCAATTCCATTGCAAATGATCAGAGGCCTCATGGAGAAGGAGTGGAACCTTACACTTGGGATGGGGACATGTGCACCAATGCACACAAGCATCTTGAACCTCCAGATTCTCCACAACTCTGAGATGGCAGAGTCTTCTGCATCTTCTGGGACTGGTAAGACTCCTCAGAATCCTCCGGAAATTTCCATGGTAAAATTTTGAATACCCCATATTTGACGACAATCTACCAGTTGTTTCATTAAAAGATAACACGTCTCCCTCAGAATCCCCACTCCTATCCATTTTGTCCATCTGAGCAATAAACAATGTTAAGTGACAACATAACTGAGTTGAGATGGCACTTGATTTACCAAGGGAGGAAAAGGACTATAACCTGAAAGAGTTGCTAAGTCTAGTCAACATGTACTAACATGAGTCTGGGGACTATGTTAGGGACTTGATACAGAAATTCTCCTATCAAGTAAGTCATAACATAAAGCTGGATAAGGAGAGCTTTCAAAACTGGGAACAATCTCCTATGAGACTGAGTTTAAAACTTTGTCAAAGACAAAGGAGACAATGCTAACCTGAGAGGATGGCAATTAAAAGCCTGGAGAAGGCAATGTCTACCAATACACGAAAAATAAAAGCCATATCTATCATAGCAGGCAGTGGACAAAGGGATTGAGAAGCTCAGCTAAATGGGATATTGGTGTGGGTATGCATATTATGTTTTAGGCTGGAAACCATCAGTCAACTATATTTTAAAGGAAGCCTGAAGGACACTATTTATCCAGACAATAAGGCATTCACTGGGGATAAATTGACCATGGTTTCTCTACACACTCTGTCTGACAATTGGATAAGCTGTTATGGAGCTACTGGGTTCCTTGATAGCAATGGGAATGGGAAATAAAGGTTGCTTAAAACAAACAAACAAACAAAAAACTCCATGCAATGGTTCTTAACCATCAAATATCAAAAACAAGGTGGGTGTAATTATTTTAATAAGCAACAACGTTAGTAAAACTAGGATGTGGGCTGACACTGAATGACAGGATTTTTAGTAGGATACAGTATCCTTGGGAGAAAGATATATATATGACCAGATAGATGATGGTTCAATCTGTACAGCTAACATGAATCAAGGATATATATATAAGGAGGCTTTGAACAGCCACTCCCAAAATGTCATAAAGCTGTACCCACTTTCTGGTCCTGGCCAGTTGTCAGGCCCAGAACTATTTGACTAAAGGAGGGTCCAAGTTCCTAGAATGAAGAACCCTGGAAAAACCACACTATGTGTACACAGTAATAATTCATGTATCCCCTTCCCCAAAAGATCCAGGACCATTTACTCAGGAAAAAATACAGTAGGAAAATGGGAATACATAAATATTTGGAGGATTGTTGGACACAGAGTCCTAGCTGATGTTGATATATGGTATCTGAAGCATCATCACCTTTGCTAGAGCGATAGATTGTGGAGGTCTCACAAGTAGAGAACTAGCCAAGGTCTGGCTTACATTGGGGCCCACTAAGTTTATATGACTCACTACAACCCAGTCCTCATTTCCCCAATCCCTGAGCATATAATTTAACCAGATACAGCTGTTGGTAAACCAATCCCCAAACTGTCCCCTTGGCCTGTGTGTTAAGAACTATTATATTTGGTAAGACCTACAAAACTACCCATTCCACTGACCGAGTTATTCAAAATAATATCACATGCCAGAGTAAATAGGAGAGGTTACTGCTACCTTTAAATACCTAAAAAAAAAATTCAGAATTCTAGAATAATGTTCTCATTTATTCATCATGGCAGCCCTTACAAAAATAAGATGAATCCTAGAGGATGACAGTCAACTACTCCAAACATAAGCATGTAGCATCCAGATTGCTGCCATACCAGTGACACTATCTCTGCAAGAGCGTATTAACACATCTGTATTAGTCTGTTTCCATTGCTTATAACAAAATAGTTGGAACTACGTGATTTGTCAAAAAATTAAATTAATTGATTGCTGTTTTGGAGGCTGGGAAGTCCAAAGTTCAGGGAACCCTTCTGGTGAAGTTCTTGTCAGTGGTGACAGTGACCAAGCCTCACATGGCAGAAATGTCAGAGCAAAGAGAAACTTTCACGTGCTCTCCTTTTAAAGCCCTGAGAATCATGCCCATGATCACCATTATTAATTCGTTCATTAGAGCATGATCCTCAGAATCTAATCACCTCTTCAAGATCCCACCTTTCAAGTACTATAATTGGATTTCTCACTCTTAACAGTCACAGTGGAGATCAAACTTCTAACACATAAAACTTGGCGGACACAATTCTATCCATATCAATGGCCTTGGATACATATGTATTCATTTATCTGGTCAATGCATTCTTCTTAAACCTTACTTTGAAAAAGGACCAGAATTAGTCTGCATTTACATGAGATGTACCAGGACTTATCAGCTCTCTCCTCCTTTCTCATAAAATACTTCTAAGGAATCTAGATAATCAAGACGTTCTGTAGACTGTCAAAATGGTCCACTAAATAAATGTCATGATAATCAAACCAACTGAGCAAAAAAGGGAAATTATACTTGAGGGCTTGGTAAGATCCATGTTTCCCAGAGGGTGGAAGTAAACACTAAAAAGCTTATGGGACCTATCATATCAGTGAAGTTTTCAGAAATACAATGCTCTGGGGTATGCTTTTCGCAAAAGTAAAGGACTTAGATTGCATCTTGTACCACTCAGAGTTACAAAGGAAGAACAGAACCTGGCAAACATTTTTGCATTCTGAATACAGCATATTCCACACCTGTATTACTGCTTTGACACATTTGACAGTGATTTGAAGGCTGACAGCTTTTAGTTGGATCCAGAGCAAAAAAGTTTTCTGCAGCAAACAAAGAATGTGATGCAAGAAGCCCTTCCACTTCGGCCATTTGATCCTGCAGAAATCACACCACTTAGAGTGTCTGGTAAGTGCCAGTAGGAGCATCATAATGTAAACCTTTAATAACAAGGCCATGACATCTAAAGCACAGAATTATCCACCATGTGAAATAGCACCTGCCATGCTACTGTTCACTGGTAAAAATGTAAAGCCTGATTGGGAGATATCAAGTGATTTCAATGAATAATACTTATCATGAATAGGTCAGCAATGTGTCATAAGACACAAATGTTATGACATGTATAGGGTAGAGGTAGGTCTAGAGTGCAAAAATAAGCTGCAAAAGCAAGTGATCTAGATTCTCATCTTCCCCAATGTTGTATCAATACATCTCCCTCAGCTTTTATCTGTGGGTGTGATAACTTAAAACAGTGATTACACTGATCGGGAGGCAGGTGGTGTCACTTAAAACACAAGACAGAAGAACAAGTCTGAGCCTGGATCACGCATGGGTCAGCTTATATATGGATGCAAAGTGAAGATGCACTCCTGTGCTACGACCACACTCAGGTATGGCCCTGAAAGCCACCAGTGGGGAGAAATTTTCTAATTGGCAGACTTTTGATTTGATAAATTTAGGTCAGGTTGTCTTCAGCAACCCAGTGCTGTTATAATTGGCCCATGATGGCAGTAATAGAGTTAATCTAGTCACTGATGCCTCTGAATATCCAACAGAATCCGATGTTAAATCTCTGTTATGGAACCATTCCTAAAAGGAACCAATGAGCTTCTTGGTCGTAAGTTGATTACAGTGAACTCCTTTCACTATTGTACTCAATTTTGACTGGAACTTACTCATTCTAGACATCAATTTGCCTTTCTTTCTTAGAACTTCAGCCAGCATCACTATCTAAAGATTTATGTAGTGATCCACTGGCATCAGATGCCTCATATCACATTGGACCAAGCGGAGGCTGTGCATTAGTGAGCACACCATCATGACGTCCATTTATTCTATCACATACCACACACCCAGAACCCACTAGCTTGACAGGGAAATAGAACAGACTTTTGAAGTTTCAGCCAAGACTCCAACTTGGATATGGTACCTACAAAGGATGTGAAGCAGCCCTTCAGATTGCAGTATATACCCGAACTCAATGAAAATCATGTAGTTCTATGTACGAAATTAGGTAGAATACATGAGTCAGGAAACCAAGGACCACAGAAGTGGCCTTGTTTATAATCACTCCTATTGTCTCACTTGAGATTTTTGCTTTCTGCCTCCACAACTCTAGTATTTTCAGGTCTAGAGCTCCTGGATACCAGAGGTAGAATTCTACCAGGGTAAATATCTAAAGTAAATAAACAACAAAAAAGTAAAGTCACCAGAAAAGCAGGCCTGCTATTGTGTACACAATTGGTCAGGAAATAATATACTTGGTATTTACATAAATCTAAATAATCAACTGAGATTTCTCCTATTACTCCTCTACTAAATTGTGATGGTAAATGGATAAGAGCAGTAGCTTCAGCCTAAGAAGTGTATGGTGACCAGATGCATCTAGGCAAGCAGAGGGACAAAGGGTGAAGACAGACTACAAGATTTTGTAGAGAAGCAAGGTCATATGAATAAGTTGCAGCCCTGAAATAAGCTGCAGTGTTAGAGGCTGCAATTCATCCTACTCACTATCCTCTTATATATTTTCTCAAAAAAGAAGAGACCAATCAGAAGTACAGAGAACCTATCCCCCAAAGAAATGAACTTATCATATAAAGCAAGTGGATTTAATTTACAAAAAAAAGGCCATTTTCTCAGCAGCTGGAAATATCACTTGCAGACAATATTTAACCCCTGGCCAAACAGACCTTATTTGCTCAAGTTTCCAGCCTGTCCTCAGGCAGAGTCCTGCCCCCAATGCCTAAGATAGAGTGGGTCCAAAGGACTGACTCCCTTGCATCAATAAGGCACACTGTTGAAGATTTATCTGAGCTCCAGAACTCCCCCCACAAATTTCGTGAAAACTGTGTTGCAACCGCTCTCTTTCTCAATTATCCTTTCACCAGACACTTGGATAAATAAATAACCTGAAGTTAAATCTTTATCTCACACTCTTTTTCCTATTACCAGACATAGGGCAGGTCTAAAGCATGATCTCCAATCCTGGGCTACAAGCAATGAACACCAGTTGCCTGAAACCTGTGTCTTTTACTTGATCCCCAAACACAGAGAGAAAGGATGTGAACACTTAGAATTGCTTATCAAACTAGAGACACCACCATTCAATCAGTTAAGAAAGCCACAGTGCAGCAGTCATTTTCAACACTTGTATTCTCTCGTGGCCTCCAGGACAGAATGCAGAATAAAAGGGACCAAAGATGCAGTTCCAGAGACAAGTTAATGAGGCCCAGATCTTCACTCTGCTATTGGGAAGAGACAGCTTCTTGTTTCATGGTCATAGCAGTCCCCTCTCTTCTCCCTTTTGTTGTTTTGACAGCGAGCTTACTCTGAAAGACTGAATATGCTCATTAGAAGAAAAAAGTAGCCAGCTGATATTGGCAGAGTGATATGTAAATTATTTAGATAAATTCTAGTCTAACAACTCTGTTTCTCTTGCAAGGAAGATCCCCTTGTTACATGGTCCGTGTATGTTTTCCACTTGCATTTCCCTTATAAAGACATGCAACATCATAGGGTCAAGATTCTTCTTCTGGAAATGTTTTTAACAAGATGATGGGCCTGGGAAGGGTAGGATTGTGGGGTACACATACACTCTTCCTTACAAATTTTCCTTGAACAGAGTTATGCTTTCATCATATGCACGCACTATTGTGAGTGTCTGTGTGTGTGTGTGTGCACATGCATGTGTTTGTATGTTTATGCCTCTTGCATTGCACATCACAAGTTTTGAGAGATTTTGGACAATTTACTTAATCTTTCTTTGTTACATCCACCTATTTTATAATAGGATGATAACAACTTCAGATTTGCTGTGAAGGTAAATAAATACTTGTGTAGTTCCTGAATTGTGTCCACTGTAGTATAAGGGCTTAAAAAATAATAGGTATCCAAATTTACCTCATAAATCTAATTTTGTCCATCACACTATCATCCTCATAAACTACTATCTTATTTCTTGTAAAATAATAAAATATCATCCAAATATATTTCTATGATCCACTCCTTCCCTATTATTTATTCTTTGTACATTTTCCAGAGTGAGCTTTTTCAAATGCACATCTAATTGTATAATAACAGCATTAAAACCTTTAACTGACTTTCCTCATTATCGGGATAAAGGCTAATATCCTTAAGATTTTCAACAAAAATCCTGTATGATCTGACACATGTGTTTTTTCATTCTGCTCTCGTAAAATCTTTCCTCTTCCCTTTCAGATCTAGCCACACTGACCTTCTCTCAGTTCTTCTAAGAGATAAAGCTCCTTTTATTTCAGGACTTTTACAGACATTGTTTTGAATGCCTAAAATTCTCTTTCTATGATGGTACTTTAAAAAGTTCATAGGAAGATTGTGTTACCTTTTAATTCTATTTTTCCATGAAGTTTTTGAAGTACACTTGTACCTCTTCACCAGTTAGTTTCTAATCATTCTTCAAATCACAAATAAAATGTCATGATTTCATGGAAGTTCTCCCCAGACCAGGTCAAGTACCACTGTTGTCACTTTTTCCTTGCATGCTAAAGCTTTCCACATTGCCCAGAAGATTGCCTAGAATAACCATCTCCAATTTTGTTGACTAGATGGACAGAATAGCAGATGAATGAACGGGGCAAACAAAAACCCAAAACAAGTTACCTTACTGACTATAAAGAAGTATAATTTGAAAAATGAGAACCACTGTAATTGATTCATTACTTTTAAAGATCTTACAAATTGGAATGTTGTTTAATCAACATTAGGCTACAAAAATATCTTCTCACAATTCTATATAGCATCTCAATACAACCCATTCATTTTATTCAATATTTATTTAGTGCCAAATACGTTTTGAGCACTGTATGGACACTGAGAAAACACCAGCACAGATCACAGACAAGATTTGTACTTTCATGTAGTTCAAAGTCCTGTGGAGTTCACAGAAATCACATGAAAAATATGAACATGTACTAAGTCCTCTGCCAAGGATTAAAATAGAGTGATATGCTGGAGTATGACTAAATAGCAAATTTGACTGGGAGGATAAGTAGGAAGATATTTCAGAGCAGTGAATTTTAAATTGAATTTTGAAAGGCAGTATGGAATATGGTGGTCAGTCTTCTAAAATACCCTCCAATTATTCCCACTTGTTGGTATTCATGCCCTTGTGTAATTACCCCTCCTCTTGAGTGTGAATTACTAGCTTCTACACAAGAGTATAGCAAAGGTAACTGTTTGTCACTTCTGTGATTGGATTGCAAATACTGTCATTTCCAGCTTGCTAGAAGACTTTCTCTATTGCCTTCTTGGCTTGTATGCTTTCATGAAGCAAACTCCCGTGATGAAAAGACCCATGTGGCAAGAAACTGAGAACAAACTGAGACAACACTCAGCAAGGAAACAAGCCTCTTCAGGCCAACAGCCTTCAAGGATCTGAATCCTGCCAACAACCAAGTGATCTTGGAAGCAGATCCTTTCCCAGTCATTCCTTTAGATGAGACCCCAGGTGTGGAAGACATCTTGATTGTAGCTTTGAGAAAGAACACATGCCCAGATTCCTGACCAGACACTATGAGATAATCAGTGTGTGTTATTATATGTCATGCAGTTTGGAGGTAAATTTTTATGAAGGAATAGGTAACTAACACAGAGTTAGGTGTGAAATATCTGGGATAAAAAAAAATCTAGACAGACAACACAACTATTGAAAAAAACCCAACCTCTTTCAAAAGGTGGTGGTTGTGTGAGCTGTACAGTAGCCAATGTGGCTGACAGCCAATGTGGATAAGACGGAATGTAATAAAAGATACATTCAGACAAATAGCCAGGGACAGATCAAATAGGATTCTATCAGCCAATTTAAGGAGTTTGGGTTTTACATTAAGTGCAATAAGAAGTGTTTAGAGTTTAACCTAGGTGAGTTATATATTCTACCCTTCCTTTTGAAAAGATCACTTTGGCTACTATGTGCAAATGGATCATAGGAAAAATAAAATAGTCATATATCCTTTAAAAGAGTATTGGAATAGTCCAAAGAAGGGGTTGTCTGCAACTTGGATTTGATATTTTAGTGGAGTTTGGTAAGTGTGAATATGTGCTGAAGATGGAATTTACAAGACTTGCTATTTAATTGAATCATAGTATGATTTACTATAGTTACTAGAGGTGGGAAAAGGGGAGGAGGAGGGGAGTCAGGGAGTACTTGGGTAAAGTAAACAAAGAACATTATGATTTATAAAGATGAACATGTTTATAATATTGATTTTGATCATATACCATATACAAATACTTATAGTCAATGCTGCACCCAATAAATATGTACAATCGAATATAAATTTTTAAGAAAAAAGTTACTGGGAATAAGCAAGCTAAAGAGATGAATTTAAAAAATGCTGAATAGTTTTATAAAATGACTATTTCTGATGAACATGTTTATAATATTGATTTTGATCATATACCATATACAAATACTTATAGTCAATGCTGCACCCAATAAATATGTACAATCGAATATAAATATTTAAGAAAAAAGTTACTGGGAAATAAGCAAGCTAAAGAGATGAATTTAAAAAATGCTGAATAGTTTTATAAAATGACTATTTCTGACAAAATGTATTTCTTGACAAGTAATTTTTTATTAGAGATTTAGTTCACTTGTTTGATTATGTAACTATTCAAATCTTATTCAAAAGACTTCATTAAAAATTACTATTGATGTCAGTGTATAAATTGGAACGAATTTTTATTATCATCATCATAATCAACATCATTGTCAACAAGTCATCAATTTCAGTCATAGTATTTTGATAATAAGGTTAAGTTAGAAACTAGAAACAACAGTACTACTTTGTGCAAATTGGTTGATTTGAAAATTTATACCAAAGGGCAGTTTTTCTGAGTAGTTTGAAAATACTTAGACATAAAACTAAAATATCAACTTCCAGACTTCATTTTATTAGAATATTACTTGGCTAGATTATTTTCTTTTCTTTGCCTCACAAGTGACCTGATATAATGTACATATAGCAATTATGCAGGTGTCTAAATGTAGCAAGGGCTTGGTATCCTAGGTAACACTGCAGGAATACGAAAACTCATCCCCCAAGTAGAAAACTAGTTGGGCCAATGTTCAATTTACGCTTAAGGTTAAAAAGTAAAGAAAAATTCTCTATTTTACAAAAACAAAATCCTTTCTAGATCCCTTGGCTTCTTTAAATGTCATTGATAGATTAGCTTTGGCAAAGTAATTGCTAAAGCTGACCATTATTTTATATTTAGACTGTGAGAATTGAAGTGAGATCAAGTAGGTATGGGAAGAAAATAATCACAATTAGGCAGCAATGCTTACATTTATTTTAATTAACTCCTCTTTAGACTTTCTATCCTTGAGAGCTTTCCAGATAAATTTTATGACTGAACTTCTTATTTAACAACCGAGTATATCCATCTCTATTTCCTCTCCACTTTTATCTGCTCTTTCCTCCTTCAGACATTTAACTGTCATTCTCTACTAAAAAAAAAAAAAGTTGAACATATGTTTCTTTTAAAAATTTCTGAGAATAAGAATAATTCACTTACCAATAAAATAAAACTAGGCCATTTGATTTTCAAATAACACCCTAGAACTATGCCAGATATCTTAAGATAAACCTGTAACAATGTTGTGCATGATAATATAAAGTAAAATTGAATTTTATATAAATATAACAAAACATATGCAATCATCACTGTCAATTAAAATAAAATTAAACATTTTTCTGTAATCCTACAAAAGCAGAGAAAAGAGAAGACATTAGGGTTACATAGTGGCAATGTTGTCTGATTGGGTTCTGTGCTAGTTCTTTAACTCTAATCAGGATCTTCATGTTTGAAACTATGTAGAAGAAGAAAGTTGGCCCTACTGCTTTACTTTCCAAATAAGTCAGAATCTAATCAAATTTGAATTTCAGCAATATTTACAATAAATGGCTTTCAAAAATGAATATTTGCATAAGACATAATTTTCTAACTGAGGCATTACAATTTTCTCATAGAATTTATTTTTTGATATAGAGTAGAACTCCATATTGTCTCACTCTACTAATGTGATATCCTGTTATTGGCCTATTCATTGCCTATGCTAGGGAATATGATTCTGAAATCCTACTGCATGAAAACATGGACATTATATTGTTTGGTTAAACAAAAAATGTAAAGAGGGAAGTAGAGAGAGGCCATATTTATATGTAGTAAATTGTGAGAATATAAGACTGACTACAGGATATTACAGTAGGAGTTCCACATTAAAGTTGGCAAAATAATAATCCATGTTCTATATGAATCAGTGTTTAATAAAAACCAAGAGGTTCATTAACAGAATTCTGTTCAAGTATTTTGGAGATCAGAGTTTTAATTTAAGTTACCTTGATAATTTGGAAAAACTACCATGGAAGATATTTTAATGTTGTGCAGGACTTCCAGCTTACCAAGATATTTAAAAAAGAAAAGAAAGAATATGTTAAATAGCAGGAGCAATGTAAATCTATAGTGACCAAAACTCTGAATGAAAAAGGTGAGCCAAAAATTAAATATATGTGTCACCAATGAAAGGTTAAATTGTACAATCCAAGACAATATGGAAAAATGTAAAGGGTTATGACAGGCATTGTAGATATATGGATAAAGCATGGGATTTGAACCCAGTTCTGGTATAAGTCATGGTTCTTCCATTTATTAGTTATGGGGTCTTGGATAAGCTATTTATTCATCTCAGAAATGCCAAGAATAGCAAAGAATAAGTAAAAAAAAAAAGCACTGTGCAATCTATTAGTGTTTAAACAAATAATGTTTACTGATTATCTTTTTTCTTTCTATGCATTGTATCTACTTGTGTTTCCTTTTAATAAAAAAGATGGCTGGAAACTTAAAATTATTCAAAATTAATGACAAATTTTTCAGTTAAAAAGATCTTTTAATAAATTATTTTGAATATAAACTCCAGAAGAAAATTCTTCAAGTTTACATTATATTAACTCTAAGGAAATAAAATATTTTAATAAGACAATCTGTCTTCCAAAAGGAAGTTTATTATCATAAAACATTTTTTAATGATATAAATATTTTAAATGTCAGTTATTAGATAAATGTATATCTTTTATTAGATAATAGAAATACATTTTTCCCAGAAATGCTAATAAAATTTCTCTCTGGGGTCTTAGAATGGACCAGCCTCTGGAGTCTGGACCAATGTCCTCTGGAGTCTCCTTCATAGTCGGACTATAAAGATTCCATAATGTCAACAGATTTCTTCTTTTCCATCTCTCTATTTTAAAAAGAGAATATTTTGATAGCCTTTTTTTACATCCTTCAGTTGGCAAAACATTTAGCTAATAAATTCTAGCTTATAGATATGGCTGGCTGAATCAATTTAGTCTTAATAATTCAAAAGCATGTGATAAATCTTAGCCAGTAACTTCCATATTATAGATTTAACCTACCATGCCCAAAGAAGTAGAGTTTAAAAGAAATAAGGTAATGTAAAGAAACACAATACAGATAGAAATACGAGATTACATAATTTTTTGGTCCTATGCCAATTTTTACTAACATTTGTATCCTCATAGAATTAGAATTACCACAAAAATACCACATATTCTAACTAGACTTTAAGTAGTGAATTAGAAAGAATCTTGAGAGATTATTTAATACAATCTTATAGCTCCTAGATAGAAAGTACCTATGCTAATGCAGTTGTTTGGAAGAGGTACTTTATATAATTCTAAGTTTAACACTAATATTTATTTTTAAAATTTACAGAGAAACAGAGCATATTTGTTTATGTTTTCAAAATTGGCTGAGTTACAAGTTTTTCAGGATAATTGTTACAGCACTTTGACTGTTGACCCCTGTTTATGTTTTCAAAATTGGCTGAGTTACAAGTTTTTCAGGATAATTGTTACAGCACTTTGTTGACCCATGGCTGAGTTACAAGTTTTTCAGGATAATTGTTACAGCACTTTGACTGTTGACCCCAAAACATTATGATTTGAAAATACTTCACATTTTTATAGAACCAATTTTCTATGGGTCAAGACATGCATCTTTTCCTATTTTTTGAATATAGCAAGCTTCTTTTGTGCACAGAGTACATGTTTTTAGACTATAGAAAGTTTATTTTACTAAAATAACATTATTCCCACATGAAGAAATCTCATGTTAAAACTAAGATTAACATGTATGTATTAAGCATTACCATGTGCCAGAATCTTTACATAAATTATTTCTAATTGTCAAAATTCAGAAAGAAAGAAAGATTACAATAAAATGTTGAATTTTCAGAAGGAGAGAACAGACCTATAGTTACTAGAGATGAGAAAAGGGGAGGAGGAGGGGGTTAAGGATTAATTGGGTAAGAGACACAAAGAGTAATTACAATTTGTAATGATGAACAAGCTAGTAATATTGATTTGATCACCACATACCGTACACAAATACTGATAGTCAACTCTGTACCTTATAAATATGTATAATCAAAAATAGATTATTAATTTTTTAAAAATTCTGCAAGGTACTGACAGGAAAAATCGAAGCCATAGAGAAGTTAAGTAAAATGCCCAAGTTCACACAACAATTAAGAGAAATCAGGATTAAAAACCAAGGAAGTCTAACAGCAAAAATTGTGTTCTATAACCATCACTTCCCAAAGATTTCAAAGTAGAAAAAGTTACCTCTGAGTGGTAATAGTTTTGCCTTCTGTGCATGATTTTCCTCAGCATTTAATGTTATAGTCTTCTTGCAGGAGACTGTCATACCTAATGTATGCCTGGTAAATCTTTTTCTAGGCATCATTTATTAATAGCTTTAAACACATTTGGCTGTATAGAATATTTCTACAGCAAAAGTTACATTCCAAGCTTTGTACAAGTTGCTGTTGATTCTAATCTAAGCAATGAAATGTTCCTACTTTCAGAGAATTCAGTATTTAGGACAGACATATAAACAAACAATTCAAAGTTAAAATTTTGCCATAGCAAGAGAAAAAGAAATATTTAATGATTATTTTTCGTGTGCCAGATTTTTTATATTCCTTGTTGTCATTTAAGTCTCAGAATAACTCTACAAAGTTAGTATCAGTTTCCTCTGTGCGCCTATCAGAGGTCAAGTTATCTACCTGGAGTTACGTGAATATGTAAGAAGAGATGGAACTTGAACCAGCTCTGTGGATTCTAT
>NW_007728450.1:249415-250436 GCF_000696425.1 Galeopterus variegatus | reverse complement strand
TTTCTCTGGGGGGTAGAACAAAAGAGCCTAAGCTGAGCAAATCGATGAAAAAACAAGCAAAAGTTAGACATACTGAAAAATCACTAAAGCAAATTAGACTACTCTTTAAACGCAAGTTAACACTAGACGAATTTGAAGTCTCTGATACACTGAGGATAACCATAAATATAAGAATTTCAAAACCGGCTCTACACTCCTAAATTAACATTAAATCACACATTGAGGACTTTCAAAAAGTAAACTTTAAAAATCTTTTACCCCAGTATCTAATGCTCTATTCAAGTCCAACTTTCAACAAAAATGTGAGACACACAAAAATGCTTTTTACACAGTCGCAAGAGACAAAGTAGTCATCGTAACTATCAGAAAATTTCATATAACCATGTCTGATGTATTAAAGGTTCTAATAAAAAAGATAACATGAATAAGATAGTTTATTTACGCAGAGAGAGGAAAAATAATAAGTATAGAAGAAAAAAGTTTAAAGAAAGAAAGAAGGAACAGAGGATTTCTTAGAAGGATAAAACCAAAAAATGTATTGCCAACTTATTTACTGTACAAGAAATGTTAAGGAAGAAATATAGGTCAGAACTCCAATCTACAGAAAGGAATAAAAAGCACTAGAAATAAAAAAAAAGATATAGTTTACCTAAATTCTTCCAAAAATAACTGTAAATCATAACATAGCAATAATGCATTTTTTATTATATATGAAAAAATTAAATGAATGACAACAATGGCAGTAGGAATATATGGAAATAATTGGGAAAAAAATCATTTCGTCATTGTAATACAAACAAAGTAGTATAACATTATTTGAAGGTATGCTGAGATTACTTTGAAATACACATTATTAACCCTAGGGAAAAGACTAAAAAGTTAGAAAAAGTAAATGTAATTAGTCAACAGGATTTCATAGTGAGTTATAAAATATACTCAATTAGAATCAAAGAAGCATAAAGAAAATAAAAAACAAATGGAATCAAAAACAACTTGAAAAATTATAGTCTTCAATGAAATA
>NW_007728450.1:237741-247789 GCF_000696425.1 Galeopterus variegatus | reverse complement strand
GGATTGATTAGCAGGACATCAGATGGAACAGAGATCTTAACACAAGGCTTAGGAAGCAGGCAGTTGGCTAATATCGACTTATTCTGGCTACATAAATTAAGCAAGAGCTTATTATATTGCCCATCTCTCTCCTCTCTGAGACCACCACAGTCTAAGAGCCCATAGCCAGAAATTTCTTTAGGAAAAACCATCTGATTACCTATGCTTTATTTCCATTGTTATCATCATGTGCACCTTGCCTGTAACTGCCATCACCTGTCCTTTGCTATGCCAGGATTCTATCAGACCAAGCTCCATGGAAGCATCATTTACTGTCAATCCCTGCCTAGAGAGAATAAACATTAACCTTCTCAAATACACTTATGATCTTCCCTCTAGTGCATTACACATTGCATTAGCGTCCTCTGGACCTCCCAAAGAACACAGTCGGATTTAAATAACTCATTAAAAGAACCATTTTTATGTAACAAACCTATTTTGTCAGGCCCTCTGCTGTGGCCTCTTCCTTAATAGTCCTCATACTCTGGTAAGGAGGTTCTGCCTTCTGCACATCATTTCCTGTAGTCCACTACTGCATTCGAGCTTCAAGTAGTCCTCCCAGCATCACATTAGGACTAACTACAGCTATTTACACACAATATTATATTTTATGTCAGGGGAAAGTGCTTCTAGGTACAGAAGTACTTTATAGCTTTACTTCTCTAGCTTTAGGTTTTACTTCTCTAGCCTTGATTGTATGTTTATTCATGAAACACCCTCAATATCCACTTCTATGCATGCTTCTTCCTTTCTACTAGTACATATTTACCTATTAGTTCAGTTCAGAAACCTGTTGTGAGATATAGCAGAGATTCTATTTTCTTGCTTGGACTGTGCTAAGAGATGAGCATATTTATAAATTTGAGTTAAATATTGAAGATGTGGCTGATCTTAAGGGAGGCAAATATATTGTAAGGCACTCACCTCAGATAATTTATTTATGTTGTCCTCAGACAATGGGAGGTTGGTGTCTAACCACAGTGATAATGCTGCTTCTCAGACTCCAGAGGATCAGGAATGTGTGAAGATGCCAGATTCTGAGGTCAATCTTTTCCAGTGATTCATGCAAGCTCTCAGCGTCCCACACATTCACTACCANCTGAGGTCAATCTTTTCCAGTGATTCATGCAAGCTCTCAGCGTCCCACACATTCACTACCACATCTCTGATGTCAGTAAACCTCGTAAAGCTAAGCCTTCAGTATCTTCTACATTTCATAGTTAAATCCTAGGCCCTCCCTTTAGTGCTATCTGTCCTCGAGTTGCAAGTAATAAACACTGCAAGGAAGACCCTCTTGGCTTTCTAGCACGTCCTGAGCTAATAGTTGGCTGAACTGAGCTTGCCACTCTTTTACTTAAGATTTCTGGCATACTTTAAAAAGGTGAGCTGATTTCAGAAGCCCTGTAAATACATTGACTCCATAGCTTTCAAGTGCTAGAGCTATTACATAAACCTGTGTATCTCCTTCCAGCTGATTCTCACTTTTAACTCTCCACAGATGAATCTTTAAAACTATGGTTGTAAAGCAAACCAGGGGTTATAAGCACCTCATTTATCACCAGCAATAAGGTCCTTGTTACCATTTGACTTATGGGGAAAACAATTTCAGAATCCCCTCTTGAGGGACAACTTTAAGTACCAACTGTCTTGGTTTATGTTTTTCCCTGAAAGCTGATCTGAAACAAGCACTCAGAATCAGGTAGATATTTTGGGTGGGGTCATAAAATGAAGGGAGTGGGAGAATGAGATGTGGAAGAAAGAAAAGCCAGAGATTTACCACTAATCAGCTGGTTACTGCTGTGAGCACTGAGGTCTCAACTCACTCTCAGCAAATCATCTGAAAAACCATGTAGAATACATCTCACAATTATCCTTCCAGAGAGTATGGAGGATAGAACATCTATCCACTTATACTGTTGGATGAGACTCAGTCCCGGGGTATTAAATTTCTCTCACTTCCTAATCCTGCTAATTGTAATTGAAAGGCTTTCCACATCAGAGAGACAGCAGAGTGAGCAGTTCATATAGGAAACTAGCAAGGGTGTGTGATTATTCATCCCGGTTGTGCTGAAATCAGATGGGCTGAAAGGTTGTGGCATGGAGTCTAATGTGCAAATAAAAGTACTGTAACAGCCTAACACCCATGTTTCTGCAAAGTGCCTGGCACTTAGTAGGATTTCAATAATTATTTCTTAATTTATCAAGTGATGAATACATTGATATGGCTACATTCTGCTGAAACCCTATGCTTAAAACATTAATCTAGCATAAACTACAAAATCCTTGAAAAAAAGGTCTTTACCTATTATTCCCATAAATGCATAAAAAGCTCCTCTCCCTCAATCATTTATTTAGCTGTAAAAGTCTTAGCGGCCAAGACCTACCTCCTTTATATTATTAATAAACACTTATTTCTCTGTGTTGCATTGTCTCATCCATGCGGTGTGCTTCGCATCCTTTATTTCAGTGGTGTGTTAGTAAGAAGAGGGAGTGAATTCTGGTGTGCATTAATNAATCTAGCATAAACTACAAAATCCTTGAAAAAAAGGTCTTTACCTATTATTCCCATAAATGGATAAAAACTCCTCTCCCTCAATCATTTATTTAGCTGTGAAAGTCTTAGCAGCCAAGACATACCTCCTTTATTTTATCAATAAACACTTATTTCTCTGTGTTGCATTATCTCTTCCATGCGGTGTGCTTTGCATCCTTTATTTCAGTGGTGTGTTAGTAAGAAGAGGGAGTGAATTCTGGTGTGCATTAATGTGAAACGTTCACGGTATTTTTATCCTTTTGAGGCAAGTGCCTGTGATATATCTTTTGACATTGATGTTCTAATATAGCTCATTCATGTCAGATTTCTTTAATCCCATCTACCTTGGCTGGAAAATCATTGGAGGAAGGCGGGTGGAGGTGGGGGAATCATCTTTATGCTTGCTCATGCTATAATTATTTCAGAGGCTGAGGAAATTTAACAATGTGCTGCACTTTAAGCACTTTGTGATAGTCATCATCTTTGATCAATTTTTTAAAGCTCCACTGCTGATAGAAAGGATGAAAAGCAATTATACAGCATTACCGTTGAGCTGTTATTCAAGGTCCATCATGTTTTTCATTCTTTTCCCCCCTTCTGCTCTTAAGAGGAATGTGTTTTATAACACTTAGACACAAGCCATCATATTTTACTCTGAGTGGTTGCAAACCTCCTTTTTTCCAATTAAAGCCATTTACAAAGCATCTATGTCTTAGACTGAACTACTTAGTCTAAATAAGTTTTGTTTATAATTACTGAGACTTTTTCTTTTCCTTATTTTTTTCATGTGTGGTTGCTATTCCATTTAGATTTGGTTCTAAAATATGATAATGAAGCCCTGAATCTGTTTTCCTTACATAGCTATTAATTAAATGAAATAAGGAAATGCATAATTTTTATTATACTGAAGTGAGGATTCATTGCATATACTGACTTCGTATAATTTGAATTAAATAGAAGTAAACATGCATTAAACACCAAATATTCCATATTTCACTCATATTTGACTATTAGGTAATGATGGCATAATGGGATATTTAGATTAAAGACATTAATGAAATATTTGATTTCTAAAGCAAATTTAAACATAGTAAAAGTATGTTTTTAACTTTAATACCCATACTGAGGTCCAAGACATTAATTTAGTTGTGATTACAATAATTTTGCTATTTGGCATATATGAGTAGTAAGGCACAAATGCAATATTCTGGGAAATAATCTTATTGTAAAATTTATCAAATATTACTTTCAAAGAAAACAAATATTATATTTTACACATTCAGTGTTAAAAATAATAGGAAATGTATTTCAATGATTAACAAAATGCTTTAGAAAATAATAGTTTAGGCTTTGATCTCNGGAAATGTATTTCAATGATTAACAAAATGCTTTAGAAAATAATAGTTTAGGCTTTGATCTCCAGAATAGCCAATTGCCACATCATTCAGAGTTGAGTTTAGAAATATAGCATTTATATTTGTTTGCATTTTTTTTCAATTTCTTCTCGAAACATGGAAGAGACTGTTTTTCTAAGGTCCCCTCACATCAATTAACACACATTTTTATCTCAGTATTACCTGCACCTGGCACATATGTGTGCTCAATAAACATTAAAGCAACACGCAAAAGAATAATGTCATTTCTTACACAGTTGCTAAATTTGGCACTTGGAGTTTGTCATTTTAGAACTTATGACCTTCCCTGGTTCTTTTTAAAGCTCCTAAATATTTTCCAGTGTTGATTATTATTGTTGAAATTGTCAATGTTACCGTCATCATCATCTTCACCATTGAGACTAACCAAAGACTTTTCTGTATATTGAGCCTTGCTCTTTCCCTTTCTTCTTCCCATTTTAACTTCCTTTCCTTCTATTTAATAAATTCATATTGAGCAACCTACTATATTCCTAGCTCTGTCCTTGATGCTCATAAGACACCATTAAACAAAACAAGCTACTATTTTGTAGCTCACTCTCTAGAGGAAAAGTCCTGGAATAAAAGTATAGACAGTATAATGTGGCAAATAATGGGTGATAGGGTTTGGATGTGTTGTCTCCTCCAAAACTCATGTGGAAACCTGATCCGCAATATGGCAGTGTTGGAAGCTGTTTGGGTCATGGGGGCAGATCCCTCATGAATGGATTAATGCTCTCCCTGGGGGAGGAGGGGTAGTGAGTGAGTTCTCTATTAGTTCCCACAAGAGCTAATTGTTTATAGGACCCTGGCACCTTGTCTCTCTCTCTCTCTTGCTTCCTCTCGCCATGTGATCTGCTTGTACCCACCGGCTGCCTGCCACGTTCCATCATGAGTAGAAGCAGCCTGAGGCCCATGCCAGATGCAGCTGTCCCAGAATCGTAAGCCAAATAAAGCTCTTTGCTTTATAAATTACACAGTCTCAGGTATTTCTGTTATAGCAACACAAAACGGACTAATACAATGGGGGAGGCAAAGTGATCTTGGGTGGTTATGAAAGGTCTCTCGAAGAGCTGCCAATACACAAAATCACAATCAGCTTTTGAGTATGGTTATTAAGTGAATAGGAAATTACTAAATAATATTAGTGGTCAATTTATACTTATATATCTAAAACTTTTGCTATATGCTTTGCTGAAATTCAGATACACTTCAGGGCTCTTTATGCACAAATGGAATAACTCCATCTCAAAGGAAGTGTTATCAGTCTGGCTTACTTCTCTGTGAATTTATCCTGTCCCTCTTTTTCTAAAATTATGTATTTCTGTACTAGATAGTCACAAGATATTTATGATAAGCTCATGTACATTTTTCACCTAACATTTATTTAAANTACAATAATTTTGCTATTTGGCATATATGAGTAGTAAGGCACAAATGCAATATTCTGGGAAATAATCTTATTGTAAAATTTATCAAATATTACTTTCAAAGAAAACAAATATTATATTTTACACATTCAGTGTTAAAAATAATAGGAAATGTATTTCAATGATTAACAAAATGCTTTAGAAAATAATAGTTTAGGCTTTGATCTCTAGAATAGCCAATTGCCACATCATTCAGAGTTGAGTTTAGAAATACAGCATTTATATTTGTTTGCATTTTTTTTCAATTTCTTCTCGAAACATGGAAGAGACTGTTTTTCTAAGGTCCCCTCACATCAATTAACACACATATTTATCTCAGTATTACCTGCACCTGGCACATATGTGTGCTCAATAAACATTAAAGCAACACACAAAAGAATAATGTCATTTCTTACACAGTTGCTAAATTTGGCACTTGGAGTTTGTCATTTTAGAACTTATGACCTTCCCTGGTTCTTTTTAAAGCTCCTAAACATTTTCCAGTGTTGATTATTATTGTTGAAATTGTCAATGTTACCGTCATCATCATCTTCACCATTGAGACTAGCCAAAGACTTTTCTGTATATTGAGCCTTTCTCTTTCCCTTTCTTCTTCCCATTTTAACTTCCTTTCCTTCTATTTAATAAATTCATGTTGAGCAACCTACTATATTCCTAGCTCTGTCCTTGATGCTCATAAGACACCATTAAACAAAACAAGCTACTATTTTGTAGCTCACTCTCTAGAGGAAAAGGCCTGGAATAAAAGTATAGACAGTATAATGTGGCAAATAATGGGTGATAGGGTTTGGATGTGTTGTCTCCTCCAAAACTCATGTGGAAACCTGATCCCCAATATGGCAGTGTTGGAAGCTGTTTGGGTCATGGGGGCGGATCCCTCATGAATGGATTAATGCTCTCCCTGGGGGAGGAGGGGTAGTGAGTGAGTTCTCTATTAGTTCCCACAAGAGCTAATTATTTAAAGGACCCTGGCACCTTGTCTCTCTCTCTCTCTTGCTTCCTCTCGCCATGTGATCTGCTTGTACCCACCAGCTGCCTGCCACGTTCCACTATGAGTAGAAGTAGCCTGAGGCCCATGCCAGATGCAGCTGTCCCAGAATCGTAAGCCGAATAAAGCTCTTTTCTTTATAAATTACCCAGTCTCAGGTATTTCTGTTATAGCAACACAAAACGGACTAATACAATGGGGGAAGCAAAGTGAGCTTGGGTGGTTACGAAAGGTCTCTCGAAGAGCTGCCAATACACAAATTCACAATCAGCTTTTGAGTATGGTTATTAAGTGAATAGGAAATCACTAAATAATATTAGTGGTCAATTTATAATTATGTATCTAAAACTTTTGCTATATGCTTTGCTGAAATTCAGATACACTTCAGGGCTCTTTATGCACAAATGGAATAACTCCATCTCAAAGGAAATGTTATCAGTCTGGCTTACTTCTCTGTGAATTTATCCTGTCCCTCTTTTTCTAAAATTATGTATTTCTGTACGAGATAGTCACAAGATATTTATGATAAGCTCATGTACATTTTTCACCTAACATTTATTTAAAGGATAGGCTACCTCCTCTTTAAAAAAAACTCAGACAAAATATCTCCAATGTTAGATTTTAGAATCCACTCCTAGTTTTCTCTTCTACCAAAGAACTTTAAAAAGTCGTCTCCTGTTTAAGCTAAGAAATAATACACTTATGTAAAATAACCACATGCTCTCTTGATAGCTTCTCACTTTCCAACAGCCTCTTTGTTCTTATACTAATACATAATCCATCATTTTTCAGTCCGAACATTGCATTAGTCAAAGGCAGACGCAATACTACATTTTATATCTTTGTTTTCTTTCTATAGTTTGTACTATATGTTACACATAATTATACAATAATATGAAATTATTGGGTAACAGCAAGTTAATAATGACAATGGCTTATGCAAACAAGAGATTGCACCTTTCACGGATTGCATGGCAGCTGCAGCTTTTGTTGTCAGGTGTAACTCTATGTGTCCTCTTTCCAGGACCCAAACTGAAGAAGAAGCCTCTGTACACAACAAAGTACTTTCAAGGCAGAGGAAAAAGAACAAGAAAACTGGTAAAACAAATTGATGACTTTTAAAGTTTCTTCTCAGAATCACTGTCCCATCACTTGGGATCATGTTCCACTGGCCAAAGTGGCACATTCTTCCTGTTCTCACTGAGGAGGGGAAGTAAACTCCTTGCACAGGAAACTGCTATAAATCACATCACCTTGAGTGGGGATATATAATTTTCTTAATCTTACAGGAAGAAGAGAAATAACTAGAACATTTTCCCACACATCTTACTCTGTTAGTGAATTTATAACTTTTTGTTATATATAATTTTTTACCAAAAATTTTTTCAACGGACTTTCAGTTGCCTTGAGAAAAATTACAAACCTTATCTGCCTCTTAGCCTTAGGCCTCTTGGTGACACTTGTGCATGTCCCAGTCACTCAACGATATTCTTCCTGATAAAGTTTCTGACATCCATTCATATTTGTGAATGTATTTTCAAAACCTGTAATAACCGGAGGACTTCAGAATAATCAAGTATCTCTTTAGATGTTCAAGATTTCACACCTCATTGTGTAAGTTTTTAGGTGTATTCATTTGTTTTTCAATACAGATCATGAGAAATAAGAATCTTTCATCTTCAGTATTTAGAAATTTATTTTTGGACAATCTGCTTCTCCCATCTAAGTAGGACATACCCTCTCATCTTGCTTTGATAAATCTTTTGTTATATTATTGTTTTCTTTCAAGTTCCCCATTATTTTACTTAATGATAACAAAATTCCTTTATTTGATAAAGCTAGATAAAGATCAGTTGTTCTATTCCTCATTGCCTTCATGTTTACAGAAAAGAAGCTGCAATAGGTATAAAATGAATTTATATAATCTACTTTTTGGTTGAAGGAAGCACAGAGCAGATCTCACGGTAAGTCTAATCTTTCACAATTAGTTTATCTTGACCCTAGCATTTCTGTAATCGGCATTATGAAATATTTCATTTCATCACCCTAGTATAGTTGGGCATTTACTAACATATATAATAGAGAAATATAACACGATGGTTTTTGCTGTATTCTCCCTCTAGATCGTATCATATCAACACGAAGTATTGACTTTCTCACACAAAATTCTGTGTCTCCTCTCCATAAGTTCCTTACTTTGAAATAAGGCATATTTCTGAATTTCAGTCAAAAGTATAGATCTGATATATTTGTGTGTGTACCAACATTTGACATAGCTTTCCCCCCTCTAATCATGCTTCTGTGTATAACTGGTTTCACTTTAATTATCCTGACATAATTTCTGAGGGAAAACAGAAGTATGTAAATAAAAAAAAAAAAAAAACAGACATATCTATATGATTGTGCTAATTTCTTCACCATAATTTTTTAAATTTATACTTTACTAATTGTCGCCTTGGGATTGTACAATAAACAAATTTGATTTTGTTTTAATTTTTGTTATTTTTAAAATACTTTATTAAGGTATGATTGACATGCAAAAGCTGTAAATATTTAACTTATACATTGATAAGTTTGTGAATAAGTATTCAACCATGAAATCATAACCAACATCAAGGCCATAAAGATATTCATTACTTCCCAAAGTTTCCTCTCTCCTTCTTTATTATTTGTGTGTGTGTGTATGAAGAATACTTAAATTAAGATCTACCTTCTTTGCAAATTTTAAGTATAATATACAGTATTTTTAGCTATAGACACTATGCTATATAGTAGAGATCCAGAATTTTTTTTCTTGCATAAATCCAAATTCAACTTCTTAATTTTAATAAATCTAAGACAACAAAAACAAAGAGATAGTGATTTTTGAAAGGTGTTTAGAGAGAAGCAAGAAAAAGAGTAAAACAGTAGAAAACCAGTCCCTCAGGAAATGAGATGTGCAAAAACTGTATTTGACAGTTCTGCAATAAAGTGTCTTCACATGTATAGCAGTGTTATCCTATCCTTAAAAGAGACAAATCTATCCAGACAAAAGAAAAAAGTATATTGACTAGGCTTAAACAAGAAGAGACAGACAAGGGTTTTATAGAATTCTTACCCTTGGCATTAAAAGGTAATAGTCAAGAAGCTTAGGTTACTGGCTTGCCTAATTCAGGTGAGGATTTCTAAAAAAAAAGAATATCCCATCATCCACTAAAATACATTTATTGGTTTCTGCATTTTTATTTATTTTTCTATAGTCGACATAATTATAACTGTATTTTGATTAAGTGCTACTTATAAATTTTATATCATAAATGTTAAGATTTAAAAATAACGAACTAAATGACCTCTGTTACTTTCTCTCTTTGATTCATTCATCTAAATTATAAAATATTATAAATTATTTTACCACCTCTAAATAGTAGAAGAAACTGAGGAATTCAACACCAGAAGATAGTACTCTGGACCATCTTAATAAGAAGTTTACAATACTACTATAAATTATAATCTCTGAAGTTAATACTACCAGTGGAGAATAATGACTCATGCATGTGCACATTTAATTTTTATTTACTATTGTTTTGTGATTATAAAGGTAATATGGGCTTAATATATTACATTTAGACATCCTTCAGATGACCATTTTTACAGTAACTTATTTTAT
>NW_007728450.1:234526-236766 GCF_000696425.1 Galeopterus variegatus | reverse complement strand
TTTTTTTTTTTTTTTTTTGGTGGCTATTGTAAATTGGCAAGTTTTCTTGATTTCTCTTTTTGCATGTTCACTATTGGAGAATAGAAATGCTACTGATTTTTGTGTGTTGGTTTTGTATCCTGCTACTTTGCTGAAATCATTTATCAGCTCCAAGAGTTTTTTTGGTAGAGACTTTAGGCTGTTCAATATATAGGATCATGTCATCTGCAAAGAGGGATAGTTTGACTTCATCTTTTCCAATCTGGATGCCATTTATTCCCTTCTCTTCTCTGATTGCTCTGGCTAGTACTTCCAACACTATGTTGAATAGGAGTTGTGATAGTTGGCATCCTTGTCAAGTTCCTGTTCTCAAAGAAAAAGCTTTCCACTTTTCCCCATTCAAGGTGATATTAGCAGTGGATTTATCATATGTGGCTTTAATTATGTTGAGATACTTTACATCTATACCTAACTTACAGAGAGTCTTTATCATGAATGAGTGTTGAATTTTGTCAGATACTTTTTCAGCATCTGTAGAGATTATCATATAGTCCTTGTGTTTCATTTTATTGATATGGTGTATCATATTTATTGATTTGCATATGTGGAATCACCCTTGCATCCCTTGGATGAATCCCACTTGATCGTGGTGTATAATTTTGCATATGTGTTGCTGTATTCTGTTAGGTAGTATTTTNAGTGGAGAATAATGACTCATGCATGTGCACATTTAATTTTTATTTACTATTGTTTTGTGATTATAAAGGTAATATGGGCTTAATATATTACATTTAGACATCCTTCAGATGACCATTTTTACAGTAACTTATTTTATTTTTAACTTATTTTATTCTTGTTTTATCGTTCTTTTTTTCTCTTTTTCTGTTTTTTCTTTTACATGTTGCTCTATGCACATGTGATTAATACTATATGTATACAAACACACACACACAAACACACATCTCCAGATGTTCTTGTGATAAAATTCATTTCTTCTCATGAAATTAAGTGATCTGAATCATCATTTTTAATCACTGAATACTATTCTGTCACGTTGATGCCTTTTAGATATTCTTCTATTGACAGGATGTAAATTTTTATAGTTTTTTTTTCCTGTTACACCTATTACTCTTATTTGAACATCTTTTTATGTAAAATTTTAACTGCATTCTGGTTATTTCTTTATGATATATTCCAACCAGGAATTTCTAGAATTACTCAGTATGAAAGTTTTATTTTTTAAATTATTGATACATATTTCCAAACTGATTCCTGGAAAGGTTTACAGTTTTACCTCCAATGAATGAGTATCATGCTACAACTTAGCAGGCATTGACTGAGTGTAATCAATTTTGGGGGCCGAATTTCGCAGATAAAAAACAATATCCCATTATTTTCATATATAGTTTTATTTTTGATTTGTTTTTGTTTTTGTTTGTAATTAATACTGAACCCAGATATCTAAAGCATAGCCTTTAATCCAGAACTAGAGTGTCATCAACACCTAGACCCTGACAACGAAAGTCTGTTCTATTTTTTTTTTAATTTATTTTATTGTGTCAATATACAATGTGGTTGATTATTGTGGCCCATTACCAAAACCTCCTTTGCTCCTCCCTGTCCCCCTCCCTCCCAACAATCTCCTTGTGTTTGCTTGTCAGATCAACTTCAAGGAATTGTAATTGTTGTGTCTTTTTCCCTCCCACACCCAGGTTGTTTGTGTATTTATTTATTTATTTTTAGCTCCCACAAATAAGTGAGAACGTGTGATATTTCTCTTTCTGTGCCTGACTTGTTTCACTTAATATAATTCTCTCTAGGTCCATCATTGTTGTTGCAAGTGGCAGTATTTCATTCTTTTTTATAGCACAGTAGTACTCCATTGTGTAGATATAGCACATTTTCCATATCCACTCATCCGATGATGGACATTTGGGCTGGTTCCAACTCTTGGCTATTGTAAAGAAGGCTACAATGAACATTGGAGAACAGGTATACCTTCGACTTGATGATTTCCATTCCTCTGGGTATATTCCCAGCAGTGGGATAGCTGGGTCATATGGTAGATCTATCTGCAATTGTTTGAGGAACCTCCATACCATTTTTCATAGAGGCTGCACCATTTTGCAGTCCCACAAGCAAAGTATGAGAGCTCCTTTTTCTCTGCAACCTCACCAGCATTTATTATTCACAGTCTTTTGGATATTAACCATCCTATTTGGGGTGAGATGGCATCTCAGTGTGGTTTTGATTTGCATTTC
>NW_007728450.1:233411-234245 GCF_000696425.1 Galeopterus variegatus | reverse complement strand
TGTCCAATATTGTCAGTGGGGTGTTCAGGTCCCCTGCAATTATGGTATTAGTGTCTATTTCTTTCTTTGGGTCTAATAGAGTTTGTTTTATAAATCTGGCTGCTCCAACATTAGGTGCATATATATTTATGATTGTTATGCCTTCTTGATGCATCAGTCCTTTTATCATTATGGCGTGGCCCTCATTGTCTCTTTTTGTGGTTTTTAGCTTAAAGTCTATTTTGTCAGATATAAGTATACCTACTCCAGCTCGTTTTTCATTTCTGTTTGCATGGTAAATCTTTTTCCATCATTTCACTCTCAGTCTATGTGAGCCTTTATAGGTGAGGTGGGTGTGTTGAAGGCAGCATATAGTTTGGTCCTCCTTTTTAATCCAGTCAGCCACTGTGTGTCTTTTGATTGGGGAATTTAATACTTTTACATTAAGATTGGTTATTGAAAAGTGTTGATTTACTCCTCACATTTTATTAATTTTTGTTTGGAAGTCTTTAGTNAATTCTCTATTCAATTCCATTGAATAGAGAATTCAGCGTGTCTATTTTTATGACAGTACCATGCTTTTTTGGTTATTATAGCTTTGTAGTATAGTTTAAAGTCAGGTAGCATTATGCCTCCAGATTTATTTATTTATTTATTTATTTTTTGCTCATAATTGCTTTGGCTATGCATGGTCTTTTGTTATTCCATATAAGTGTCTGGATAGATTTTTCCATTTCTGAGAAAAATATCATTGGAATTTTGGTGGGGATTGCATTGAATTTGTGTATCACTTTGAATAGTGTGGACATTTTCACAATGTTGATTCTTCCAATCCAAGAGCATGGGATATCTTTC
>NW_007728450.1:231462-232411 GCF_000696425.1 Galeopterus variegatus | reverse complement strand
TACCTGGTTTTGGTATCAGGATGATGTTTGCTTCATAGAATGAGTTTGGGAGAATGGCCTCCGTTTCAATCTTTTGGAATAGTTTATAGAGTATTGGTGTCAATTCCTCTTTAAATGTTTGGTAAAATTCTGCTGTGAATCCATCTGGTCCTGGGCTTTTCTTTGTTGGGAACCTTCTGAAAACAGCTTTACTCTCTTTTATAGTTATTGGTCTGTTCTGATTTTCTACATCGTCTTTGCTCAGTTTTGGTAGCTTGTGTGTGTCCAGAAATTTATCCATTTCCTCCAGATTTTTGAATTTGTTGGCATATAGTTGTTTATAGTAGTGTCAAATGATTCCTTGTATTTCAGATGTATCAGTTCTAATATCACCTTTTTAATTTCTTATTTTTGTTTTTTGTATCTTCTCTCTTCTTTTTTTCAGTAGCCATGCTAATGGTTTTTCAATTTTATTTATCTTTTCAAAAAACCAACTTTTTGATTCATTGATCTTTTTGTATTATTTTTTGGGTTTCAATTTCATTAATGATTTATTTCAGTCTGCTAATTTTGGGTTTGGATTATTATTGTTTTTCTAGTTCTTTAAGGTGAAGTATTAGGTTGTTCACTTGCCATCTTTCCATTCTTCTGAACTAAGCATTTAATGTGATAAATTGCCCCCTTAGTAGTGCTTTTGCAGTATCCCACAGGTTTTGGTATGATGTATCATTGTTTTCATTAGTTTGAATAAATTTTTTGATTTCCTGTTTAAGTTCTTCTTGGACCCATATGTCATTAAGTAGAATTCTGTTTAATTTCCATGTGTTCATATAATTTCCAGAATTTCATTTGGTTTTGTTTTCTAATTTTAATCCATGGTAGTCTGAAAAAATACATAAGATAATTCCAAATTTTTTAAAATTTGTTGAGACTTGATTTGTGACCTAACATGTGATCTATCCTGGAGAAT
>NW_007728450.1:222492-229550 GCF_000696425.1 Galeopterus variegatus | reverse complement strand
CTTGGCTGAGCTGGGGATGGAGTCTGGCAGCGGCAGCAAGGCCTACCTGCTGGGTCATACACTGGCACCACAGAGTGTGTGGTCTCCGCAGATCTTCTGCTTCTCTGGCTAGGCGCCTCTGTGATCGGCACGCACGTGGCTAGGCTGCGGATGGAGTCCTAATGTCTGTTCTTGAACCATCTTTGCTACTTAAAATAAAGCTGAGTCTATACAGATACTAATTCATTAAATAGTTAAGGGCATGTGAGAATGTATTTCCTCTCTGATTCCTGATATTATTCTTAGTGGCAACATAAGAGGTAAATACTCCTGGTCATATATTAACTTCTGTGTATGCATTCCCATTATGATCTGTGCTTTTCTTTCTTAACTCCTCATAATTCTGAAATCTTCCTGTTGTAATAAAAGCTACATAATAACTAACATATTTAAGAAGTGTATGTTCTAAAGATTTTCTGTGTATGATCAAAAACCTACAATCAGAAGAACATNAAACAAAAGGAAATAAAGTGCTATCTCAAAATGCAGTTCTAATGAAAGGTTTAGGAAAACAAAGCAAAAGTTTTGAGGCTATTAGAATTTAGAATTTGGAGGAGGGAACCAGCACAGCAGGACTCAGACCTCTGCATAGAAGATGCTGCTTGATTGGGGGTTTTGCCTCAGGATCTTAGAGACAATCACTCAGAGATGATTTCATAGTTCTGAGAAACAGGACCCATCCAGCTGGTGCTGGTATCTTTGCTAGGGTACTATGCATTTATTACACGAGTGATTATAGGAGGTTGTTTATAGGTGTGCCAAAAACAAAAAACAAAACAAAACAAAAACTCTGCAAGCAGAAATCAATAGCTGCTATTGAAAACAATTGCTGCTGTAGGATATATAAGGGTGGTTTTAAAGGTGAGAACCAATAGCTTAATAATGAGCACACATGCATTAGCTTCTTTAATAATCTAGTATGAACACTGATATACACTTGATGAGAAATCTGAAATTCATAAAGTTGAGTTAAGTGGCTTAAGGTCACACAGATAGTACCCAGGATCTGAACTCACGCAGTCTGACTCTCAAGGCTCTGCCTATTTTTTTTTTTTTTTTAGGTATAATTAATAATAAGCATATATATTTAAGTTATATATCTTGATGTTTTGATATATGCATATGTATTGCAAAATGATCACCACAGTTTAGCATATCCATTGCCTCACATATTTTCTTTTATTTTTCCTTTTTTTATTTGTGAGAACACCATCTACCCTCTTAACATGTTTCAAATATATATATTACAGTACTGTTAAATATAGTCATATCACTGTACATGAGATTTCTAGAATTTATTCATCTTGCATAACTGAAACTGTGTACATTTTTTGATTATTGTTTATGAATATTCGCAGTGTACAAAGCTGACTGCCACCATTCATGCCCAAGATGTGATGGCCAGATCAAAACTGGCAGCATGTACGTTACCAGAAATGGTGATTACACTCTGTGTCCCCCACCCAATTAATCCGTGACTTCCCTCCCCATCCCCCTTTCCCCACTCCACTTTGTATCCCTAGGTATATTCCCTCCCTCTACAAGTCCAACACGTCACTGTGGCCTTTCTTTCCTTCCTTCTTTCTCTCTTAACTCCCACTTATGAGTGAAGACGTGATATTTTTTCCCTCTGTGCTTTGCTTATTTCACTCAACATAAGTTTCTCCAAGACCATCCGTGTTATTGCAAACGGCTTTCTTTTTTTTATGGCAGAGTAGTATTACATGGTGTATGTATACCACATTTTCCTTATCCATTTGTTCGATGATGGAGAAACTGTACTCCTGACCAATATTTTCCATTTCCACTTCCCCCAGCCCCTGACAACTTTCTACTTTCTGCTTCTGTAAGTTTGGCCATTTTAGATTCCATGTAGAAGTGAGATCATACCTATTAGGCATTTCTCAAATGGCAAACAGGCATGTGAAAACATGCTCAATATCGCTAATTATCAGTGAAATGCAAATTAAAACCATAATGAGATATTGCCTCACACCTGTTAGAATAGCTATTATCAAAAAGACAAGAGATAAGTGTTGGAGAGGATGTGGAGATAAGGGAATCTTTTTACACTGTTGTTGGGAATGTAAATTGGTGCCGCCACTATGATCTCAATATGGAAGTTCTAAACAAATTAAAAATTACAGTTTGAAGCAAGGCTGCGCCTTTAACCATTACCCTCGTTACCTCTATCTTATGAACATCATACATCCCCAGATACTTCTTTGAAGACACTTGCTTGCCTGAAAACATGCACTGAAGCTACTTATTTTCTTATGGCTCCCAGTTACTTTAATCCAGGGAATTTATTTTTGTCTAATTGATTTCTTTTCCAGAAAATTACTTATTTAACCTCATTTTTAAAGACAATTTCTTTTAGTTCTACTGCTTGTTAAACTCTCACACTGCTGTCATCTTTTAACCTATCCTTCATCAAATACCTTCCTCCATTCTCTCCCCTCTGCCATCATCAAAAATGTTGAAATTAAAATAATTTCCTATTTTCTGTATCAATTTTTTGAACAATCTTGGATAAAAGTATATTTGCAAAATTAATCTTCCTAACACCCTAGGCTCTATGTTTATTGGTTTCTGACTCACTGTTTCACTGCATTGCAATTTGGCCACTCACTCCTGTGTTCAAACTTACATCTTGTCATTCAGACCTACTAGACTTAAAATTTCTGAATTTCACAAGATCCTTCTTTGACTACAATCCCCTATCCTCCAAATCTCTGACACTTTTACTTTGCTCATACTAGTTTTTCAATCTCATGGAGACCTCAACTTTGAACCCCTCTATTTATCTAATTTCAATCTACTAGTCATTTCCTATCATCAATTTTATTGCTATTCTTCCTGTATTCCACACACCATTACTTCAACTAATCTTTTGAAAATATCTTTAAGCCATCCAGCTTTGATTTCCCAAGTCATCTCTATATCTTTCTCCAGGTCTCAATGGAAGATATTAAGGTCCTTTGTATATTTTTAAATTTTCAAATTTAACTGTATCTAGCCAAAGAGGAGCTATAGATATGAATTAAATACTTATAACCAAATAAACTTAATTTCAATGGCATTTATACTTTTCTATGACCTCCTATTATCATAGGAGCTGTGACCCTTTTCCTGTCTGAAGCCCCTTCTGTCTGGGTTCTTCTGCTTATTCTATTGTGCCAAAACAGACCAATTTCCATCATTATTTAAAGATGCTCAGGCTGACTCCTCTGGGGAGAGAAAAGTTCTTCCATGAGCCAATGTGTTCCTCTACTACAACTTTGCTTCTTTGTATTTCTTAACTGACAATTTTCTAAAATATATGTCCGTGTTCATACTCTCTCCTCACACTCCTCTCTCCTGTCAACCTATACTTGTCTGGCTTCCACCTTGACAATTCCACTGCTGAAATAAGTCTGTAAATGTCAAAAATAAACTCCTGGTTCTAGTTCTGAAAATGGTAGAGTAAGTACATTCCATCTTATTCCTACCATAATCTAAAAAATCTTGGAGAAATTTTATTAAGAAATTGACTAAAGACGCCGGGCTCCTGAGGTATGGAGCCAAGGGCCACCCTCTCACCTACAACCAGACAAAAAACACACCAAAAACACCACTTCAATACAGGTGTGTCCCACCACAGCTACCACCATAGCCACATCTGCTGCAAGAGCAATTAGATGCCACAGCAGTGGCCATGGCCACCAGGCAGGTGGCCCACGCTACTCAACTGCATTGACACAGGGAGAGTCACCAGCAGAGATAAAAAACAACAGCAAAAACAAAGACAACAACAAAAATGAGGACATCTCTCTCCGTAAAGCCCAGTCCATATAATAAAAGAAGCATCTGCTCTACAATAGTGTAGGGGACCTGACCAGCCCTCTCTCAGCTCCAGACAGATCATCTAGGCAAGAAATCAACAGAGAAACCATTAATCTTTCAGAAGAAGAGAACAAATCTATGGNAAAAGACAAGAGATAAGTGTTGGAGAGGATGTGGAGATAAGGGAATCTTTTTACACTGTTGGTAGGAATGTAAATTGGTGCCGCCACTATGATCTCAATATGGAAGTTCTGAACAAATTAAAAATTACAGTTTGAAGCAAGGCTGCGCCTTTAACCATTTTCCAGAGGGGTTTCTCACTTTTAGGAGTCTAGTTTTTAGTGTAATGAAGTCCAGCTTTTACTTTAAATCCACACAGAATTTTCTTGTCTTTTTGATTGCTTCATTTTTTGATCCCTAAGTTCTTCCCTGTTTCTCAGTCTTTGAAAATTTGTATTACTAAAATCATCTCAGGCCGTCTCCTCTGGGGAGAGAAAAGTTCTTCCATGAGCCAATGTGTTCCTCTACTACCACTTTGCTTCTTTGTATTTCTTAACTGCCAATTTCTAAAATATACGTCTGTGTTCATACTCTCTCCTCACACTCCTCTCTCCTGTCAACCTATACTTGTCTGGCTTCCACCTTGACAATTCCACTGCTGAAATAAGTCTGTAAATGTCAAAAATAAACTCCTGGTTCTAGTTCTGAAAATGGTAGAGTAAGTACATTCCATGTTATTCCTACCATAATCTAAAAAATCTTGGAGAAATTTTATTAAGACATTGACTAAAGACGCCGGGCTCCTGAGGTATGGAGCCAAGGGCCACCCTCTCACCCACAACCAGGCAAGAAACACACCAAAAACACCACTTCAATACAGGTGTGTCCCACCACAGCCACCACCATAGCCACATCTGCTGCAAGAGCAATTAGATGCCACAGCAGTGGCCATGGCCACCAGGCAGGTGTCCCACACTACTCAACTGCATTGACACAGGGAGAGTCACCAGCAGAGATAAAAAACAACAGCAAAAACAAAGACAACAACAAAAATGAGGACGTCTCTCTCCGTAAAGCCCAGTCCATATAATAAAAGAAGCATCTGCTCTACAATAATGTAGGGGACCTGACCAGCCCTCTCTCAGCTCCAGACAGATCGTCTAGGCAAGAAATCAACAGAGAAACCATTAATCTTTCAGAAGAAGAGAACAAATCTATGGTTATTAGAGGTGGGAGGGAGAGGGTGATGGGGAGAGACTGGATAAGGGGCATAAAGAATAAGAATGATTTGTAATAATGTATATACTAATAATATTTATTTGATCAACATACATTGTACACAGGTGATGGTAGTCAACATTGTGTATAATCAATTATTCTTCAATAAAAATAAATTTAAAAAATTTAGAAATTGACTAAAGACTTTGAAAGATGGAAGAAAAAGGGTGGAGTGTCTAAGAACCCCTGAACTCAAGATATGCCCCAGCAATAAATTTTTAGATTTTTTTTTTTTGCCTTATCTATATTTTAGGTTGGATACTGGAGAAGGCCACTACTTATAAACATCAATAGTCACAGACAAAACACACAATTAAACATTCTCTATATGTTTACATAGAGGATAACCTAAATGGTGTCCCAAAAGGCAGAAACATTTTGACTGTCTTGCCTTGCCTCAGGGAAATACTACAAAAAAAAGTTGCATCACTCTCCTTTCTCATACTCTGTCTTCTCTCTGTGGCCTACAATTGTGAGGTGATGTCTGTACCCTTACCACAGTGATTATGAATGAAGATTAAACTTTCATCCATGACCTGCAATAGTGTGGGGGCATCATTCCTCACACCATGGGGACTAGGGAAAGAAACCTGCCATCTGTTTACACTCTGCTCCCCCGTAAGACACTGCAGAACAAGGTTTGATTACTGAAATCTGTTGTGAAATACCACCCGGGGTCCAGATTGGAATTTAGGTAGCATGCAAGTAGGGCAGACCAGAATAGTATTACAAAGGCTGTGAAAACTAGGTTGACATTTCAACCACATCCCACAAAGTAGGCCAGGATGTGTGTTCTGAATCTGAACATATTGAGTGTCTAAAAAAAAAAAAAGAGAGAGATTTATATAGGAACCAGGCTCTTACAATACTTGAAATGTCCAGGATGCAATCCAAAATTACACATCACTATAAGAATCAAGTAAATCTTAACTTTCATGAAAAAAGGCAATTGACAGATTCCCATACTGAGATCGTAATAACTTCGTATAGCATACATTATACGAAGTTATACGACATAGGATAATTCCAAATTTTTTAAAATTTGTTGAGACTTGATTTGTGACCTAACATGTGATCTATCCTGGAGAATGATCCATGTACTGATGAGAAGAATGAATACTCTGAGGTTGTTGGAGGGAATGTTCTGTAGATATCTGTCAAGTCCAATTGGTCTAGAGTGTTGTTTAGATCTTGTGTTTCTCTGCTGATTCTTTGCCTAGATGATCTGTCCAATATTGTCAGTGGGGTGTTCAGGTCCCCTGCAATTATGGTATTAGTGTCTATTTCCTTCTTTGGGTCTAATAGAGTTTGCTTTATAAATCTGGCTGCTCCAACATTAGGTGCATATATATTTATGATTGTTATGCCTTCTTGATGCATCAGTCCTTTTATCATTATGGGGTGGCCCTCATTGTCTCTTTTTGTGGTTTTTAGTTTAAAGTCTATTTTATCAGATATAAGTATACCTACCCCAGCTCGTTTTTCATTTCTGTTTGCATGGTAAATCTTTCTCCATCATTTCACTCTCAGTCTATGTGAGTCTTTATAGGTGAGGTGGGTTTGTTGAAGGCAGCATATAGTTGGGTCCTCCTTTTTAATCCAGTCAGCCACTGTGTGTCTTTTGATTGGGGAATTTAATACTTTTACATTAAGATTGATTATTGAAAAGTGTTGATTTACTCCTCACATTTTATTAATTTTTGTTTGGAAGTCTTTAGTGTCTTTTGTTCCTTTCTTTCTGATTTACTGTTTGTTTTCAGTTTTTGCTGGTTCCTTGGGTTGTAAATAAACATTTTTTTCTCTTCATTGTTGCCATTTTATTTTACTACTGGGTTTTGATTTTTTTATGGCAGTGGTAATTATTTTTCATGTACCAAACCCAGTACTCCCTTGAGAATTTCTTGTAAGGGTGGTCG
>NW_007728450.1:213890-222360 GCF_000696425.1 Galeopterus variegatus | reverse complement strand
ATATCATAAGGTGGATAGGATAAAGGGACTAAAATATGGCAAAACATGTACTTTCCACTTTAAGTGGTAAATATTGACACTAGTATGCTGTAAAAAATGACCTATAAAGATTGTAATCCCTACAATAGCAGTTGTTGGCAATTTACTGACCTTGGGCTAAAATCCATCCTCATCATTTTTTGTTAATAAAGTTGATTGTTACACAACCACCCCCATTCATTTATGGATGAGGGTACTTCAAAATATTCATGGAATGATTACCATTATCTTTTTATTCTAGTTTTCCATGTATTTTTTGAGGTATCCTTTTATTGCGAATGGCTGGGTTTTTTGTTGTTGTTGGTTTTTTTTTGGGGGGGGTTGTTACACTGTAGAATTGACTAATCACAAGAGAATACATGAGCTACAAAGCATAAAGTATTTACTATCTGAACCTTTACAAAAAACATTTACGAATTCTAGAGTAACAACCTAAAAACCCAAGATACATTAAAAAAAAATAGATAAATCAAAATTGTTTCTAAAATGTGTTCAGATAACTCACAGGAAAACAAGAAAGAAACAGTAGAACAAAAGCCAAAAAGAATGAACAGAAAAGAAATGATATTATGGCAGAATTAAATGTTTAATTTTGTTTAAACAAACCATTCCAATTCTCTATTTTACTTTTTAAATTTTTTTTAAATATAGTTATTTTGAATGTTTTTATATATTTCACTTATTCCTTAAAATTATTTTTACTGTATTTAAACAAACCATTCCAATTCTCTATTTTACTTTTTAAATTTTTTTTAAATATAGTTATTTCGAATGTTTTTATATATTTCACTTATTCCTTAAAATTATTTTTACTGTGACTACTTTCTGGTAACCAATGACATGTAAATTTAATTTGACAAAATTAATTCAGAAAATATTTATTGAACACTACTATTTGGTGGATAATTTACTTGTCTTTAGAGGGTATAATAAAACATCTTAAGATGGTTACAGCTCATATTTTACATGAATAAATGAAGTCCAACCACAGTCCTGTCCTAGAGTCTTTAGCAAAATAACAGATGAATAGTATAAGAAAGGCTTTAATCTAAATGATTACTCAAATATCTATTTATCCCTCACTCAGAAACTAGCAATTATTATTATTATTATTATTTTATTATTTTTTTTTAGCAGCTGGCTCATTCAGTGATTAAACCTTTCACCTTGGTGTTATCAGCACCACCCTACTCAACTGAGCTAACTGGCCAGTGCCATTATTTAATATTAAAATATTAAATATCATTTAGAATGCCTCTTATTATGCAAGATGCATACAAAATAGCCTTTCAGTGATACTGAAGATCAAACAATTAATTTTGCTTTGTAGAAATAGGAAACCTTCTTATAAAAGATAACACAATTTTAAATCAGAGAAGGGGGAATTTTTCTTACAAGCAGAGAAAAACATAAATATTATAAAAGCAAATGAAACATGAATACATTCAAATCATTCTACTAGCAATTATACTTAAATTGTGTTACAACATAAGAAGTTTGAAAGAAATAGATATAGTTAGTCATGATAAATGTAATAATGGAATAGAGATTTGAAGCAGTATTTAAAATATGTGAATAAAAGAGATTAGGAAAAAGTAAAGGAGAAAATATTTCAACAAATAGGTCGACAAGGTCAGAAAGAGAACTGAGTGGGAATCACAATGTGGGGATAGGAACAAGTAACTAGGAAAGTGTGTTTGGGGATTGTTTGGGCAGAAAGGCAAAAAAAAAAATATATATATATATATATATATGCCAATAAATTTGAAAGTTTAGAAGATGTCTTTTCAACTTCAAATATATGAAACTCCATATAACATAAAGTCCAGGTTTTATTGTAACCTTTGTGCCATGATTTAAATAGAACAATAAAAACTCATTAAAATAAAATATCTAATTGAAAAAGTTTACTTTTTCTGTTCATAACTTTCAGGCCATTAAATTAAAATCAAAAGAAAGAAAATGAAACTGAAGTAATAAATTAATATTTAAATTAAGAATATGTCAAGGTCAAAACATTGATTTCTAAAAGAGATTTTAAAAGTATGAGAATCAATAAGTATGGCACAGTGGGAAGACTATTTTAGACAAAAAGTAAGAAAAGATTCACTGTCTTCCATAATTATGTTAAAATCAGAGACCATAAGGAGCCCTAGGAGGTAGGGGAAAAAAAGAATTCAAATAACAGCATAAAATAAAGTTACTTTGGTTCATATCCATGCATAATATCTATGAGTAATTTTGAAAATAAGAAAGCATTTATCTCTAAAATGAATCAAGACATTGTTAGGAGATCTTATGGAATAAAAATAATTTGATCATGTTTCTACATTCAGGAAAGAAGATACTTAGATGATTTTAGTAATACAAATTTTCAAAGACTGAGAAACAGGGAAGAACTTAGGGATCAAAAAATGAAGCAATCAAAAAGACAAGAAAATTCTGTGTGGATTTAAAGTAAAAGCTGGACTTCATTACACTAAAAACTAGACTCCTAAAAGTGAGAAATCCCTCTGGAAAATGTCTTTTTTAATTTTTTTTATTTTTTGGTAACTTTACATTTATTTGTTATTAATCAATTGGTCAACAACTAAATATTAAGTTTATTCATTCATTCTTTCATGTATTCATTCATTCCTTATGATAGATTTATATGACAATCTAGGTATTATAAATATTTATAAATCTCTCATATATCATACTTCAAGATATGAAATCATTCATTCTCTCTAAATCTCTTGACATATTCTTCCGTTGCTCAATAAACATTTTCTCCTTTTATTCTACTAAATCACCCACTGTATTTACAGGACAAGTTTAAAAAGTATAGACTAGAAAGCGTACATTTGGTTGGAGCCCTAATATGCTGAGTAACCTAACTCAGACAGTTCTGATAAACCTGAGGGCATTGGTTTGTGGCTAATTCTGAATCCTATTTAGTGGGACATTTTTGACAAAAATTTAGATTAGATATTGATGGAAAGTAATTTACTTTTCACATAATGCACAGCTTTGAAAAATAGAAGACAGAATCTAGATACAAAAAGATTATAAAAGGATGGTGACCATTGCTGAATCTAAAAAATATGAAACAATGGGAATACAGGACACATTCTGTCCTTAGTTTCAAAAATTTCATGAACAAATTATATATAGAGGAACTGTGGCTTTGTAGCAGCAAACTTAAAAAAAAGAAGAAATAAACTTTATTTTTATAGCGGTTTTAGGTCTATAGAGAAATTGGACAGACATATAGATGGTTCCCATAACCGCCTGTCTCCCATTCCTCGACAGTTTCCTCTACTATTAACATGTTACATTAGCATGGTACATTTGTTATAATTGTGAACCAATACTGATCAATAACTATTAATTTTACATTAAGGCAACCTCTTTGTATTGTTCTATGGGTTTTGCCAAATGCATAATGTCATGTACTTACCTTTACAGTAACATGCAGAATAGTTTTGCTGCCCTAAAAATCCTAAGTATCCTACCTCTTCATCCCTCATTTCTCTCTCCCTCTTCCCTTGAAACCCTGGCAAGCACTGATTTTTTTTCTCCCCATTATCTCAAACATTTATCATTTCTTTGTGTTGGGGATATTTAAAATATTCTCTTCTAGCTAACTGAAAATGTACAATAAGTTTTTAATTATAATCACCCTACAGTGCTATAGAACATCAGATATTATTCCTCCTGTCTAGCCATACTTTTGTATCCATTAACACCCTCTCACTCTTTCCCTTCCTTCCTACCCTTTCCAACCTCTCCTAACCACCATTTCACTACACTTCACTTCTATGTGATCTACTTTCTCAGTGTAGCAGCAAACTTTGATTTGACTTTTTAATCAATGTGAAACAATGTAGCAGCCAAAATAACAATGTGTATTAAAGTAAAGCTACTTAATACACATAACAATTGCATAATATAATTACTGTGTACTTTTCTATCTAATGAATGTTTCATAATAATAGACATTTAGGACTCCTATGCTTAATTTCTAATCTTCTCAGGAAAATCATTTTGAGTTATCTTTGTATGCTTTTCAGATCATTTACTTTGATTTTATTACCCAAAATTGTCAAAGGTAACAAATTGTTTTAATCTTTATGCATATTTTCTATACTTCATAATGGCTTTAGAGAAAAGAATTGCATTGATTTGCTATTCCAATTGTAAGCTGGAAAAAGACCTTTCATACTCTGCTCTAGTGTCACAAATTATATTCTCCAGAAGCTGAGATTAGAGAGGGCAAGATTTTTACTGGGAATCAAGTTCCAATTGTAAGCTGGAAAAAGACCTTTCATACTCTGCTCTAGTGTCACAAATTATATTCTTCAGAAGCTGAGATTAGAGAGGGCAAGATTTTTACTGGGAATCAAGACCTGTGAATGGAAGAAACCAAATTAATTGGGCAAAGGAAGAAATCAACTGCAATACAGGACCGAGAAAGCCTCAGCCCACATGATAGAAAGCTTGGGAGCGTGAATTGCCTTTTAGGATGTTTCATGCCCTGCTGAAATGACCATTATATCCCCACCTGACTCAGTAACTAGATGGGCTGCCACAGGAAGGCCCTGACTTTGGGAAAGCTGGCTCTCTGCTGCTGAGGGCTAGCAGGGAGCTGCCAGCTGGAGGCTGCCCGCTGGCTGCACTCCCAGTTGGTGGGCAGCAAGTCCTTCATTCAAGGTCGAATTAGACAGTGCATATCCATGTCTACCACAGCTTGCCATCTGACTGTGTCAGGTTTTCTTAAATTAACTCTTTCATTTGAGTTAAATTTTAGGCCTCGCCCCACTGCCATGCCTTATTCTAATCTTAGTGTGGCTATCTTGTAGCAAATTTTATAATCTTCCAATATGGCTACCTTGTTTGATATGATTTCTCCCACGTATTGCAAGAAAATCCCAAATATGTGTCTACTCTTAAGAGTTAGAGACAGAGCAGAAGATAGCCAGGTTAATCAGAATATTTTTAATTCATAAATAAATTATGTAACACTGTATCACAATCTGATGGTTTTCCCCATTAAAAAATTAGAAAAGAAATTGTTTCCTGATCTACATAATTACCTTGTCCTGTTATTTTTGCCTGATGTAATATGTAGAAATCAACTACCCTCAACTGATTTACTAAGATGTTTATGCCTTAATACTAATAAATTTATATTAATACTTAACATTTAAATTTAAAATATTTTTAAACATTAAAATTTAAATTACTTTCAATTTATTTATAAATTCATTTAAATTATTAATAAATTTTAGTAAGTTTAATAAAATTTAAAATTAATATAACAGATATTAATAATATACAAATTATTTTTACAAACATTACATTATCCAGCATTTTCAAACAATCCTTAGAGGTAAGAACAATAAAAGTAACAACATTAATTGACATTTAATATGGGCCACATACAGTGTCAAGTGCTATATAGACTATTTCACTTAATATTCCGGGCAATTTTGAGGTAGGCCTTGGTAGTAGTGCCTCTGTCTTACAGGTAAAAAGTTAAGGCTCAGGGAGGAGTATCTTGCACTAAATAAGTAGTAGATGTGTAACCTAGAGCCTGAGCCTTTAACCACTACATTCTGCTTTCTGGGAAAGATCATATATAGTTAACAATCCTCACTTCCCAGATGAGAAACTAGTTTTCAGAGATGGGTCTCAGACCATCTGGCTATAATGCAGTGACTAGAAGTCAAACTTCTCAGTAGTTGACAATGAAACAAAGAGTAGAGTTTACTAACAGAATTACTATAATTATTAATAGGAAATTAATAATATTTGCAAATACAAGTTAATGTTAATTCTCTCTATGAAAAAATATGATAGAAAATCAAATGCTGAAAAATAATTAAGTACTATAATTATTAATAGGAAATTAATAATATTTGCAAATACAAGTTAATGTTAATTCTCTCGATGAAAAAATATGATAGAAAATCAAATGCTGAAAAATAATTAAATGCATAAAATACATTGCTATGTGTTAAATGTGTCCCTCAAAGATTTGCGTGTTGGAAACTTGACTCCTATTGTAGGAGTGTTATGAGGGTGGGAAATCTAATTATAGTATTTGAAAGGTGGGGCCTTTAAGATGTGATTAGATTGTGAGAACAGTTCCCTTGTGAATGGATTGATCCTTTCATAGAGTAATGGGAGTAATTCTAATGGCTTTATAAGGAGAACTAGCAAGTTAGTTTTCTCTTGCTCAGCCCATTCTCTCCATGTGACAGCCTGGTTGACACAGGAAGGCCCTCATTGCCTATGTCCCTTGGACCATGGACTTTCCCAGCCTCCAAATGGTAAGATACATATACAATAGAAGTTATTTAGAAATACTACATCCTTCAAATTTTGTTCAAAATTTTTCTACTGGAAACAACTTGAAACTTCACAGGTTTTAATATAATAATCAGTGTCAAATATGATCTCCAGAAAATACTATGAAAAATAGTAGATGAAAATGTTTAATATGATTCTTTATTTTGAAATTGGAGGCCTTCCTCTGTTTCTTGAGTCTTTCACTGTGTAAGTATTGAAAGACAAAAAAATAAGCTTACCAATTTTGGAAGTGGTTCTTTCAATTCTCTTCTGTGAAAGGTGAAGTTTCTACCACTATATACAGTGTGGCAATAAAGGACTGTCCTTTACCTGTCTCTTAGAAAATAAATGTGCACCTGTCAGAATGCAGGCTGCCATTTTTTCATATCTGTGATGAATCGTGATTTATTCATAGCTCATTGATTAAGTGCTTGTCTTTTTTATTTATGCTTAAATATGAATATATACAATTTTCACAATATGTTCCATATCTTAAAATTTGAGTAATTATTATGTTCAAACAAGTCATTAAATAGGCAAAATATATTATTTTAGGGAGAGAAGAAATCAAAATGTAGTATTAAAGTTTATTTTTTTTAGTAATTTACCTTATAAATTTTATAAAGTACATAAAATTATGAATTAATTTGACCATAAAAGAAAATATAAAATAAGTTAACTTAAAAGAAATATGAGGAAATAACAAATTAGTTCCACTTCTTTTTAAATTTCAAGTGATATCCTTCTTTTCATAATCCATGTAAGTTAGGGGCAAGGCTTCTATGATATTAACTTTCTGGGGATAAAATACGCTTATAACAATTTCCACTAATATTATGTTACATCAAATATTATGGAGTACAGCTAATGTGACTTCTATTCAAATGTCTAATGAGAGATTTATACCAAATATTAATATAGATTTATCCATAATGAAAACATGCTTTGGTAGTAAGATCAAATTGTAAAGACAAATATTTCTATCAAATCTAACAAATGTCCTGGGTGTTAAAGTAGAGAAATAAGTAAAATCCCTATACAAGGAAATAATTAGCATATATTTCTATATAAAATTCACATAAAACTATACTATAGAAATCATATAATGTTATCTACTCCCTCACCTAAAATCCTTGATGGATTTTATATTCAAAAGATTCTGGAGTGTTATTATTACATGATGTTGAGGTATTTTGTGTTTCCCTGGGCCTACTACTGAGAACAAGATTTATTTTCTTCTAAGGTATATGTTTATCATGCCATCATTGTTATTCTTCAATTATGTCTGAAAAAAGACTGATAGACTATCACCAACCTATTTTACAAATTTAGCAATAGATTATTTGCCATGTATTCTTTTTGAGGCATCATATCCATTTAAAGTCATTAACAGACACATTGCTATGATAACTGCGTATACCACTAGAGTCTCATGCAGTCAAAGTTTACCCAAATCTCAAAAGCTTTGACATCTTAAAATATTGCCTTTTCTGTTTTCTCTAAAGGTGGAGGAAATCTTTTAATAAAGTGGTATTGGAATCGTTGTGGTACCTCTTTGCATTTTTTTCTTCAAACAAACTTCAGATAAAGGGACAATTGAGAAAAAGGAGAAAGTAGTTATTCAAGGTTTTGGACTAGGTTTTCTCTATCAAATTCTATAGATTTTTTTTTTAATGCCAAAAACAATAACAAAAACATGAAGAATTCTCACCTCAATAAAAAGTGTTACTCAAGTGTTCTAACTCTGATAACCTGGAATCCATAGAAAGGAAAAAGCCAAGTACATAACTCAGGTCACTTTTCACATGTGTTATATTTTTAATTACACCTTCAACCAAAAAGTTAGATATATGGAAAGAACTATAAACTCCTTCTGTCTGATGGCAAGAGATTTTGTAAATTAGCTAAAAATTTGCTTTGACCCTGAATTCCATTGCTCTTCTAGGAAAACTTTGCAGCTTTGGGTTCAGAAAGAGTTCTCTTTCTTTTTTGTTCTTTCTCTTTGATTTCTGTTGATAGCCAGGAGTACAACTATTTTAAGATAAATAACTAAGGCAGAAACTTGAGCAGACAGTCCACAGTAAAGAAGGGAATA
>NW_007728450.1:211000-212515 GCF_000696425.1 Galeopterus variegatus | reverse complement strand
ACAAGTTAAAATACTCAGAGGTAAGACTGGTTCCTAGGCCTTACCTGATACCTGTCATCTCCCTGCTTTACCATATAATCTAGATTATTCTCAGTCAGCAATACTTCAGCTAGTCTCAGTTGTTTAACTGGTGAAATGACCCAGACCTTGATCCCTGAGGGAAAAGAGCTTTCATTTACTGCACTTGTCAGGCAATAATTGTCACAATTGTGCATAGAGTTATCACTGAGACTAGATCATCAAGACTTGCCCCAGGGAGTCAGATATATTCCTCTCTGACCTATTCTGTTGCTGAAACTCTAGCAATATCCAAAAATATGTTAACACTTTTCCCTGGTTGCTGAACCACCAAAATGGTAAGCTCGAGATGATCAGGTAGGAGTCATAGCTTCAGGTTCAATGGATCAGGTGAGAGTCATAGTTTTAGGTTCAGGTTTATATTTCTTCACAAAATGGGTCCTTTGGTCTTACTTGATAATGTCTGGAGTCTCATAGGGTATTGTGCCGAAAGAGAAACTGCAGTTAGGAAAAGAAAACCTTGGTATTGAGAACAGTAAGAATTAATTGTTGTCCCTTCTGGAGAAGAAGTGATTCAATACAATCAATGTTCCATCAAATACATGGTTATCCTTTCCAAGGACTGTATCATATTAAAGGCTGGATGTTGGTCTTGCTTAACACACATTTATTATCTCACAATTCTATAGATCAAAATCTGAGCATGGTCTGACTCAGCTCTGTGCTTAGGGTTGAAGGCTGAAATAAAGGTGTCGGCCAGGGTAAATTTGACTGTGAAAAATCTGGGAAAGAATCTACTTCCAAGCTCATTTGGATATCTGGAAGAATGCAGTTCCTTGTGGTTTTAGGACTGAAGTTCTCATTCTTTGATGACTGCCAGCCTGGGGTTTTAATGAGTTTGCTTGCATCACTCACTACCTGGGACTTTCCATCTTCAAAGCTAACTACAGAGAATCTCCCTCTTGTTGAGTTCCTCTCACATTTTGAATCACTCTCTCCAAGAAAAATCCCATTCATTTTTGAGTCTCCCCAGATTAGGTCAGGCTCACCAAGGATAATCTCCTTATCTTAAGGTAAAGTGATTAGGGACCTGAATTACTTCAGCAAAATACCTTTTCACATATAAAAAAATTATGGAGTAATAGCTTATCATATCTACAGGTTCCACCCACACTCATATGAAGGAGATTATACAAGGTGAGGGCCATTAAGTCTATTTTGGAATTCTACCTAACACACTATCTCCTACTGCAGCTTTCCAGAGACTCCTCCCAAATCCACAGAAGCCCACTAAGTTGTTCCTTGGAACAATCCAAATTGTTCTCTTAGCACAGGGCATGAAAAGGGCAATAGACTGGCTCTGACTTCAAAGTTGATATCTCAGCATGCCCATACCACCGGTTCTTTAAAAACTTCACTAATAAAGCAGGCCCCTGAAAACTTTTTGAAGTTTATCTGCCTCACATTGGCATGCATATAGCTTACAAAGGCATCCAG
>NW_007728450.1:195406-210715 GCF_000696425.1 Galeopterus variegatus | reverse complement strand
CAAAATACCTTTTCACATATAAAAAAATTATGGAGTAATAGCTTATCATATCTACAGGTTCCACCCACACTCATATGAAGGAGATTATACAAGGTGAGGGCCATTAAGTCTATTTTGGAATTCTACCTAACACACTATCTCCTACTGCAGCTTTCCAGAGACTCCTCCCAAATCCACAGAAGCCCACTAAGTTGTTCCTTGGAACAATCCAAATTGTTCTCTTAGCACAGGGCATGAAAAGGGCAATAGACTGGCTCTGACTTCAAAGTTGATATCTCAGCATGCCCATACCACCGGTTCTTTAAAAACTTCACTAATAAAGCAGGCCCCTGAAAACTTTTTGAAGTTTATCTGCCTCACATTGGCATGCATATAGCTTACAAAGGCATCCAGCGTACTTACCGTTTCTGTTCAATCAGGTCAATTAGCATGATGCCATTAATATAGTGTGATATTCTATGAAATGTCAAGGTGAACATCCCTGTGGACTGTATTGCGACAGCAAGACCATGAAGATAGATCCGAAGCAAGATCAGATGTACTGTTGGTCATCTCTCATAGAAGAGAAATATTTTTGAATACTTTTGTCAAAACAAATTACCAAGACATTTGTTTGACCACTACCTACATACCAAATTTCCAGAACTACCTGAAGGTCCTCTCAGACAATTCTGCTCATTATTCTCCAGTTCAGTCCCGTGATTCAGTGGTTCATCACATACAAGGGTACTTCAAAAAGCTCATGAAAATATTTCTTTAACTTTTAATTCTATTTTTTCATGAACTTTTTTGAAGTACCCTTGAATATCTGAAATATGAATGAAAAGAGAGATTATCTGTCCTTCTGCCTGACCCCAAATATTCATCTGCTCTTTGGACTGTGTGATATCTATGTCAATTGTGATGGCTCATCTTTCCTCAGAATTGAATCAAATAGATAGTCTACAACATTACTATTGTTTTTCCACAGAGACCCAGAAATTGTTTCATCCTGTTGTAAAGGTCCATTTTTCTGCTAAAGTTGAAGTGGGAAAAGGGAAGAAGTTTGTTGTGGATTCTCACCTCTACACTCCCTTCTTCCTGAAAGTCTGGCGTTTCTATTAAAAGCCATGGGTATTGTGTAGATGCATCTTTCCCATCAGCATTCCATCCTGCAGCAAACCCTGATTTGATGCATCCATCACTATAAAAGCCATTAGTGGGCATTACAGGGAGCAAACCAAACTGTTGGCTTTATTTGGCTGATGCTGAAAAAATAGCAGTTCTATCAAGTGAGCAAAAAATACAGTTTCCAGGGCTGTAGTGTCCACTTGCTTTAGGAACATTAGAGGTTCCCTCCCCTTTCAATACAGCAACGTCCTAGGGAGGCATTGTTGGCCTCCAGGAGTAGTTCTTCTGTGGTCTGAGAAGGATCAGAGAACCTTGATAGCAGGATGGCAGTTGAAGTAGTGGGAAGGTTGTTTTTTGCTGCTGTTGTTATTGTTTTTAGCAGTATGGGGACAAGACAGGCAATTCTTTGATGTACATGTTTGAGAACTCACAGGCTGTGTGTTATGGGGTAAGAGTGAATAGCCCAGATTTCTAAAAGGTATTTTATCCCCCAACATAGAACTTCTTCATGCAGTGTTTTCCTAATGATATTTCCCCCTTCTTGTCTTCCAAATTTTTCTTCCTCTGGAATTGTTTTAGCTTTCCTGTCATTATCCCAATTGGTCCTGTCCTGACAATTTTCTCCCTGCCAGTTCTTTCATATCCAGTCTGTTTTTTTCTATCAGCCACAGAGCTTCAGCTACTGGCAAACTTCCCGGGACCTTGGCCCAGTGCCAGCAAACATTAATCTCTCAGACATCCCTGCAATTCAGGAGGGAATTTTTTTTCTTTTATTCAATACAGCAGGCTGTCCCCAAATGGAATTAGAGTCTAAGGAGGTCTTTTTTACTCCCTGAGTTCAGTGGTCCTCTTGTCTCCTTCTGATGGGTCTAACTAGTGCTTTGGTTAGAAGTGAGACTCCATCTCACTTCTGACTGCCAGAATTCACAGGTTAAAATCAGCATTTAAGTCTCTAGCAATTTCTCCAGCCTTGAAAGCTCTGGCTTTTCAGGGAGATCAGTATCTTCCCAGATATTATCACATATCTGAGATTCTCCTAAAATATCCTGAATAGTGTCTACAATATTAGGATGCTTAGCTCTCCACTAAAAGATGGTGGGCTATTTTATCTTTTTTTTTTCTTTGTCCTTAGCCTCAGAACTCATAAGCCTCTAGAGACCCATGCCAGGGAGTCAGTGGAAGGAATTACAGGCAAGCTTGTCTCCCTGTAAATAAAGAAAGGTACATGGCTAATGGTTACTAGGAGTTTTGTTCCAGGCTCTCATTTCAAGTTGAATTCACAGCACAAGAATTTTTGAGGGACTTCCCTTGTCGTGGGTAATCCACCTACTCAGCATAGGTTGTGGTTTGCAGGTAAACCATGTAGTAACGGAACAACTGGTGGTCCCAATGTGCATCATATATTAATTTCTTATTCCTTTTTTAAAATTTTATTTTTATTTTAACTTCTCAATATACCTTGTAGTTGATTTTCATGACCCTTTACCCATTATTCTTCCCCCTCTCTCTTTCCCCTCCCCCCATATCATATCTGTTCACTTGTCTTAAAAAGTTCAAGGAATTGTTGTGATTGTTGTATCTTCTTCCTTTATTCCTTTTGGACTGCTGTAACAAAGCACACTAAACTCAGTGGCTTACAAACAATAGAAATTTATTTCTTACAGTTCTAGAGGTTGAGAAGTCCAAGATCAAGGCACCACGAGATTTAGTGTTTGGTGAGAGCCCTCTCTGCTTCATAGATGGAGCCTACTCACTATGTCCTCACGTGGGAGAAGAAGCAAACAAGTTCCCTTGGACCTTTTTTATTAGGGCAGTAATTCCATTCATGAGGGTTTTGCCCTCACAACCTAATCACCCACTAAGGTTTCCACCTACTAATATGAGGGGTCTTCAGAAAGTTCATGAAAGGATTCAAATTATCTTTTAACTCAATTTTTTCACAAACTTATCAAAATACTCTTGTACTACTGCATTGATAATTAGGTTTAAATATATGAATTTTTAACATTCAGATGATAGCAATTTACTAGTAGTTTTACCCTGTCATACACCATGTAGCATGACAAATTCAGTTTAACATTCCATCTGGCTCTCCCAGTTGTACCAAAATTAATTTTATATTTATTTGCATCAAATTTGAAGAAACAATATTCTATGCTATTGTGTCATTGCATTGGTTGAAAACACATTCCTAGACTCAATAGAACTTAGGTTCAAATACCAATAATAGCCACATACAAAATTATGGTTTCCCATCAAGTAAACATTTTTGAAGAAATTTAATTATATATTTCTAAGAAACAATGCAAAAATAATTTAGAAATCATAAAAGTAAAGAAAAAAATGATATTTATTAAAATGTTTTAGGAATAAAAATAGTTCTTTTATAAAAGTAAAGTATAAAATAAATATCTTTCCAATTTTTGAAAATATAATCCATAGCATTGGTGGTATGTTTTCCTAATAATTAACAGGTTTTAGAAATATCTCTGCATATTTTATGTCATTTTGGTGAAACAATGGGTATTGATACAAGTTGAATGTATAGAAAAGGAATTAAAAACAAAATAAAACGGGCCGGCCCGGTGGCGCGCTGCTACAGTGCGCCGCTTGGGAGCGCAGCGGCGCTCCTGCCGAGGGTTCAGATCCCACATACAGACCAGTTCCCGTTCACTGGCTGAGCAAGGTGCAGGCGCAGCACCAAGGGTTGTGATCCCGTTGCCGGTCCCGGTCCGGTACGGGTGCGACACTGAGGGTTGCGATCCATTGCTGGACACGAAAAAAGACAAAAAGGAAAAATAAGATAAAATAAAATAAAATAAAATAAAATAATAATTAAAAAAAATAAAACAAAAAAATAAAAAAAAAATCAGTGTTTTACGTTCTACTTCCAGCGAAGATTGAATAAGTACTTTCTAACCTTTCTTTCCCACTGAATGTAACTACAAAGCCTGGATAGGTTCATTGAACACTTTTTTGAGAACTTTAAAAACTAAAGCTTAATATATAATTTAACCAATTAAGTCAATAGAAGAAAATGGACCGAGAAGCTGAAAAGACAATTCACAAAAAGAAGAAATGTAATTGCTCATAAGCATATGAAATTATGTGTGGTAAAATTGATATTACGGAAATAAAAATTAAAGTGAGATATTAATCTTTCACTATTTGATTAGTCATAGCTTTTAGGGTTGATAATATCACCTCTTGCCAAGAGAGTGGAGAATTCTGAACTGATCTTTACTGTTGGTAGGATATACGAATTAGCATGCATACACTTCGGGATGGGCAAATTACATAGAAACAGCCTAAATTTAATATGTGCTTATTCAGCAATTCTCCTTTTAGGAAACATACCTAGAAAAAATGTCCACATATGGACATAATACTATGTATAAAGCTAAATAGTTAAATAGACATAACATATAATCTTTATTGAGCACCAACTAAATGCTAGAAATAGTGCCAAGTTATTTAAATTTATTAATTCATTTACTCCTTGAAAATGAAACTATGAAATAAGTACAATTATTATCTACCTTTTGATGAAGAAACTAAGAGTAACAAGTAAAATTGGTTTAGATCATACAAAAAATATATGTTGAAACTACAATTCCAAAGTAGACCTTCAGACATTTGTAAGGGCCAAAGAAAACTTCTTCACCCCTAAATTTTCATTAATAAAAATCACTGACAAATTAGATCAATATGAAGAAAGGTTATAAAAAATTTTATTATTTAATGTGTTGGAAGGGGGCGATGCACCAGGGAATCACAAGAGAGCAATGTCCCAAATGTCCATTGGGGTACAAAGCTTACATAGCCATCTTCATAGGGAAAGGGGAGATGGGGGTGTAGGAGTAAATGATTCTTAGAGGCATTCAGTGGGCTGCAGAGCATACAAGAGCCTGGGCGAAGTTGATTTGGCCCTCAGAGCAGTCGATGACTGGTAACTAATGTTCTTTAAAATATTGATTGGGACATAAATATAAGACAATAGTCAGTGACAAAGTTAGTCCCGGTGTGTTGACAGACTCCAGTCTTCCTTCCTGCAAGAAAAGCAGTATATGAATTAAGTTAATGAGAACTCACTGAAAGGAACAATGGTCTTCTTCTTTGGTAGGTATGGACTTTGTGCAGATAAAGGAATAGTTTCATCCTCTGCTTTGGAGAGTGACAGAGAATTGAGAGATGGGGGGCAGGTGTCAGAGAGACCTTGAGGCTGCTTCCTTATTCCAACATGTCAAACCACCATATTTTGGAGTAACAGCTTTCTGACCCCCAACTCATTTATAAAATTAGAATATGGAAAATACGGAGAAGCCAAAGAAAATCATGGCTCGCTTATTTGTATTGGTATTAATAACAAATATATAGAAGCTCTAAGACATGTTGTAAATGGGGAAAAAAACAATTTTTTTTGAAAAAAAAATACATGCATTATTATTTTATTAAGTTAGTTAGAGAGAGAAAGAAATATATATAAATGCCTAGAAGAGAACTGTATCATACTCATATATTTCAAACTACTAATTTTGGTTGCCTCTGTGGAAATTCATGAGAATGGGAGGCTGGATTAAAGTCTGCTTTGACATTTTACTCTGTATACAAGGGTAAGGGCCGAGCCCGTGGTGCACTCGGGAGAGTGCGGCGCTGGCAGCGCAGCAGCGCTCCCGCCGCGGGTTCGGATCCTATATAGGGATGGCCGGTGTGCTCACTGGCTGAGCGTGGTGCGGCCGATCTCACAAAAAGACAAAAAAAAAAAAAGGTCACATAAAAATAGAATTAAAAAAGTAATGTGAATTTTTCCATGAACTTTTTGAAGACCCCTTGTATATCTATACTTTTTTCATACAATGATATTTGGTAATACTACTTATGTAAAACAAATCATATTAAAAGATAAAAATTAAAAATAATCTTTTAAATTGTATTATCTTTGTAATGAACTTCTAAATATAAGAACTATAGATTTAAAGAAAAACTTATTTTTTACTGTAAACTATATTTGTTATTCAAATTGCTAATCTGTTATACCATATCATTCATAGGTTTGTTGAAGTCCTAATTCAGCAAAAATTAATCATAGGAGAATATGTAGTAAGAATCTGGCTGTGACCTGTAATAAACCAAGTCCCTTATTGTTGAGATCATGTTGTGATAACCATTTAACTCAGCTGTACCGGGATATGGGGCTAATTAGGCACACCTAAAGGGGCTTTAGAAATGCTGATCACATGCCCTGTGTAGGCCAGGTATAAAACCATGTTAACCCAGAGCTGATGGTTTCCCATCCTGAGGTTTTCCACAAACTCTTAGCCTTAGTACTTGTGATTTTCAACATCCTAAGTGGGACAATAGTAACTCTGCCTGGAAGTCACTAGGTCTTTACTGTGTTATTGTTATTCATGCTTTGTTGGTTTTGGCTCCTTTCTCTCCTTTCTCTAAGCTAAATTAACTTGATGTTGAATGAAATCAGTCTTGACCCAAAACCTCTGCTGATAGAACAGAGTAAATATTGCAACTATTTAAAATAAACTAACGGGGCCGGCCCGGTGGCGCACTGCTACAGTGCACCGCTTGGGAGCGTGACGGCGCTCCCGCCGAGGGTTCGGATCCCACATACAGACCGGTTCCTGCTCACTGGCTGAGCGAGGCGCGGGAGCAACACCGAGGGTTGTGATCCTGTTGCCGGTCCCGGTCCGGTACGGGGGTGACACTGAGGGTTGCAATCCGTTGCCGGACACGGAAAAGGACAAAAAAAATAAATAATAAATAATAAAATAAACTAACAAAAACAATTATGAAGTCAAAAATGTGATGACTAGGAGAAAAATTAAATTCAGAAGAATCCCTTTATTCATGACAGTGTTGAACTTTGCTTGAGCCCCATGTCGATGAAAAATTGCACTGGACATGTTAAACGGGCCAGAAAGACTTTATTTAAGAATATTGCAGTGGAGTTTAAAACTACTGCAATAAACAAGAGAGATTAAACTCAACTGTGCCAAAGCAAAAGGCAGGAGAATTTTTTAAACACTGGGTAAACTCATGGAAAAGTACTAGAGGACGCTAAGTGGAAGATTGGTCAACGTGGTTAGGTAATCTGTGTTTACTAATTGGCTTTTATTGATGTTAGGCTCCTACCATCCTACGGAGACTGGGAGATAGGAGCTCTACCTTTCTTAATGATTATGTTTATAGGGATGTTGTTCAGGTCCTTGAGGAAGACATTCCTGGGTTGTAAAACTGGCAAGCAGTTGGGAGAAGATTTACATCTCAAAGGGCAGAGAAAGAATCTACAATGGTAGATTTTCTCTAGTAAATTCTCTAAGAAAAGGGAGGTCAGGTGCTTAGAGTTAGGAAGAAGCCTGTATAAAATTGATTAAATATGAGGAGAATAGGAAGATTGTCTTGGTTACCTGTGATCCTGGAATATAGAAAAGATTAAGAAGTTTTCCCAACCTTTTTTTGTTCCAGAAAAGGGCTTAGTGCAAAGAACCACCCTTGCTCTAATGACTTAAATAAGACTTATGGATGCCTTGTTTCAAAGCTGACCTCAGGATCAGTCTCTGATCTGCTGTTCCAGCAAGCCATCAGATTCTTCCTAGACTTCTTTACTCCTCCCTACAAAAGAAAAACCCTTTTTGCCTAACTCTTGAGACACTTGCAGATAATTTGGTCTGAAGCAGACTCCCTATTTCAATAGTCCTTCTCCCAATGTTATTATAGTCTCTTTTCCCCTCTTGCAATGATTCTTCTGAAAAAAGTCTCTCCCGAATAAGTCTGGATTGGTTTCATATTTGACACATATATTTAGAATTCCGGTTTCAATATTTTTTTTCTGTTTTCCCAATCTTTCTAGAAATCCCCTTTGCCTCTCGCTACCTATGCAGATATAGTTGCTGAGACCCCCAGACTATCCTCGCATACTTGGTTCTTATTATAATGAGACCACAATAAGACAAAGACTTATTAAATTCAGGGTGCTTTCCATAAATAATCAGCATAAGTCAAAAAGCATTAAAAAAGAAACAGACTTCTCCTTGAAACAAAGCAATGCCATTTTTAAAATATAAGAACTACTGTAGCAGCCTATATAGAAGAATTCATTTCAATAGACATGTTTGGAATTAAAACCAATGAGCAAAGAGTGTGTCAAAATTTGAAAAAAAAAAAAAAAAAAAATGGGAATTTTTAATACTTAAACTCTACCAAATAATTTTTGACTAAATTTTGAATTTGCTTTCCAGTTATCCTAGTGTCGACTATTCTACTTGGTCAGGAACTACTCTGTGGGAGAAGCTGTGTGTTTCTCCTGCTCACTCTGCCAGAGAGACCCAGGAGCTGGTACTGACACAGGACAGCTGACATCATTGACTTTATGTACCTCGATTCTGTGAGCTACCTGATTCCTCCTGTTCTTCCTCCCCTCTCTATTTCTTGCAAACAAGGCTTCAGGTAGTTGTCAATCACAAAGTGATCTGATCATGTGCTTTATAACAAAGCAATGATTAGAGATAGAAAATGATAGTAAGTGACACAACTTCTCCTCCTTTATGAGGGAAGATAAATTATTTTCCATGTCCTTTACTATCAACCCCTGAGTGTCATTGTCTTTAAGAGGGGGAATGTATTCATGAATTCAGCTAACACAATGAATGTGATTCTGTTTCTTAGGCAAAATGCAAAATAATGCCCTTTTGTCAGTATTCATGTAGGACAGCAGTAAACATCTAATTCTCCTCAGTGTGTCTCAGAAAAAAAATAAAATAAAAAATAAAATAAAAAAATCAAAGTCAGATGTCCCTGGAAGAGAGGGATGCAGTGAGTAATTTTTCTGATAGTTATTGAAACTCATGTAAATACTTCTATGCTATTTCTTCAATTACTTACCAAGTAAAATATAACTTTGACAATATATTATGAAAAAGTAAAACAAAACCAAAGAGTGACAGTAAAATAGTAAAATCAGAGCTTTCATTTAAATCTCAACGGGGGAAAAGTGAGAAGGGGGAAAATTCATCTCTAAGGAAGTAAGAAAGTTAAAAGAATTACTAATGAAAGAAATAAAAAAAATGTGAGGGAAAGTATTTTTTAAATCACCAAGAGAAAAAATATTTTTAAAAAATTGAAGAACAGTACAAAGTTAAGAATAGAAACATTTTCTAAATGAAAATCAGTTGGATACTAAAGACAAAGGGAGATTAAGAACTGTTTAAAACATTTTTAAAGGATAATTATGAAATATAAAGATACTAGGATTCTATTTCTGTGAACATTGAGATTATATAAAATAACGACATGCATGGGGAGAAAGGGGGAAAGGTTGAGTTCAGATAAAATATACAAACATTGAAAAATATTTAGAATATAAGTAAAATACATGCTTACTCTGATATGTTGAAAAATAATAGAAAAATGCACATTCTAAAAGTGTAAATAGTTCTTTTTTTCATACTGATAGTTGCATATGCTATTTGATCCATACCTGTGGTCATGATTTCTTACTTAGGCCAAGAATAAGTAAGAAGGACAAAAAGTTTTAAATGTTCACATTTGTGATAACATTGCCTTCAAAATATACCAATGAATAGGCTATTGTAGCGGTAGTTTCTTACCCTTTGGAGATAGCTGCTATTCGGGTCTGAACCAAATCCTTTGCTTGATCTTACAATTTGAACAAAAGTTACTAGGGCTGGCTCCCTCTTTGAAATAAACAATATCTAGGTAAGAGTATTTCCACTCAACAGGAGCTAATACTATTTAATGCACAACATGAAAGTTTGTACATTTTTTGAAGGAACAGAAATAATATGCTGCAATAAATAAAACCAAAAATAAATAAATAAAAAGAATAAAGAGTAGATTTAAAAATCCAAGATTCGCAGTTTTTTAGATTATTAAGAAACATTAAAAAATAAGAGTTGTGCCACATGCAAAAAATTGAGAGGTCATTTCCAACAGCTGGAGCAGCCCAGGCACTCACTGTGTTCCCTCCATAATCCAAAGGGAATTGTACAATCAAAATCACTAAAACTTCTATGAGGAATTTTCGCATTATATAAAACGTAGCAGCATAGCCATGTCCTCACTGTTTACTTACCCATATACCAAAATGGAGGATGCTGGGCAGGGCAAGAAGCTGATTTTAAAACAATAATTAAAATTTTAGATCTAGGAATGTTAAAGTTAGGACAGAATGAAGACATACTAGGAGTTAAATACACCTGGAATTCAAAGAAATCATTGAGTCGTGATCATAAAGGTGCTGCTTAAAGGCTGAAAAGAACCACATAAAAAAGTAAGTATTGACAAGGAAGGAAAATTAGCTTTGATCTGGTTAAGGCACTTAAAATGGAGCCAAAAGACCACCAGGTCATCTTACCTTCAGGTGCATCTTGGCTAGGAACACTTTGAACTTTTGCACTCAGTCACATTACTTTGCATTCAGACATTCACAGCAGATTTAGGCCAATCACAGGCTGCCAACTGATCACACCTTGCCCAAATAAGGCAAATATCAAACTGTAGCCAATCAGGTCGTTTCTGTATGTCATTTCCTTTTCTCTCATTATAAATATGACCTGCACATGTGGTGGGGTGGAGGATTCTGAACCAGTTTGGGTCCAGATTGCTGCCCAATTCTAGAAGCACATTATGAGTCCTCAAACATTCTTTGTTTAAATCTCAACTGGATAGTTGTTTATTTTGGCTGACAGTATGGAAAGAAAAAAGAAGGGATATGAGGTGTAATCCCTGTAGATTCCAACATTTAGGGGTTTAAAAGAGATTTAAGTGTGGGAACAAAATTAGAAAAAATTGTGATGTCAAGCAATGTGCTAAGACGTACTTGAGTACCTTTGGTTGTACAGTTTGGATGTTTTATAGATAAATGTGATTTCTATTCATTCTCTCATACACAAAATTTATTTCTGCCCACTACACATAGGTTTCCTTATTTCTGTTATGGTCTTTTCAGTTTTGCCAGAGGCTAGCCTTAATATGTTAAGTTTATGGATTTCACTTGTGACAATAATTTTCAACTATTTTTATATCCTGTAAATACCCTTTTCTCTTTTTGATCCTAAAGAGTCTTTGCAAGTCTAAGAATTAAAGGAAAATAAATAAATAAACCAGTGTCAGTCTTGTTTGTTTTTGTTGGATGTTGCTAAATGTAATATATTGGGTAATTTCTATTTGTTTTTGCATTTTTGGGTATTTTTTAAATTTACTTGATTGAATACTACTGGTTAGCAATAAAATATTTGAGCAAGAAATGTTTCTACTCTATGTATTTTTAACACTCCATGGTTAATGCCACCTTGAGTTATAATCATAACATAATGACTATAGGGGACAGGTGAGTAACAATATTTTAATGTAATTGCTTATTGTTATTATTTTAATTGAAGAACAGTGTAGAAGTTAAGAAATTTAAATATGAAGCAAATTACTTCTATATTCCTTCAGCCAGACAAAACTAAAATTGGTATTAATGAGTGGCTACAGGCACTTTTTAAAAACCTCTTTGTTTAGGTAAAATCGATATGTAAAAAATTGCACACATTTAGAGTAAACAATATGAGTTTGACAAATACTTGAATCTGAGAAACCTTCACCACACCAAGAAAATGAACATTTTCTCCATCGCCAGAGGTTTCCTAGTATCATTTTATAACACATTTATTCCCCTCAGTGCCATCCATAGACAACCATTGCCCTGCTTTTTGTTATCATAGATTAAATTGAACTTTTTAGAGATATAAATGCAGTACATATTATTTATTGCCTGCTGTTTTCCTTCAAAGTAAAGATCTTGAAAATCATCTGTGTTTTTGTTTTGTTTCATTCATGTATTTGCATGTATCAATAGTCGATTCCTTTTATTCTTTTGCTGAATAGTATAACATTATAGGTACATACCACAATTTATTCATTCATCATTTATTGACATTTGAATTATTAAGTCTTGGTACAGCCACTCACTTTCATTTCTTTTCTTTACTTTTTTTTTTTTTACTGACTGCATTTTGATGGTGGAATTATTTGTACTTATTTTCTTTTAACTCTATGTACCTTGTTTTCTACACTGAGCATGTATATCATTCACAATCAGAACAAGATAATCTATACTTGAAATTGAGGTTGGGTAATTGTTACCCATACATGGCATGATTTGAAAAACTTGGACTACAAGAACATTCAGAAACATTCCTAATATTGTAACCTTAATTTCTCCCTGTCTGAAGTGTAAAGCCTTTAAGAACAACTTTAGTTTAACATTCCCATCTACAGCTACAAAAAACAAACCAAAAAGACAAATTACAATATACTCATCTCTTCTACGTGCTGTTTCCCATACAGTTTAAATTAGCTGCTGGCTATTCCTGTGTAAAATTAGTTTGTGATTTTACTTGACAAGTGATGGGTTACAGTAACTCACTCTGCAGTTCTCCCAGGGATAAACATGAAATATTCTACTACTGTCGAAGAAGCTAGATTGCACTGGAAGGTTGGGTGTTTTAGTTCCAGCTGCTATAACAAAATATCTTAGGTGAGGAAATTTGTAAATAATAGAAATTTATTTCTCACAATTCTGTAGTATGGGAAGTCCAAGATTAAGAAGCCAGCAGATCTGGTGTCTGGTGAAGGCTCACTCTCTGCTTCACAGATGGTACCTCTGGCTGCATCCTCACATGCTGGAAGGGCGTAAGAGCAAGGGCACTGATCCCATCCATGAAAAGGAGCCCTCGTGGCCTAATCAACTCCCAAAGTTGATTACCATCACCTTGGGGTATAAGTTCCTACATATGTATTTTGGAAGGACATACACATTCTAACCATAGTATTGGGCCACACATAGGTAAATATTAACTGTTTTAACACACTGCCGAACTATTTTCTAAAGTAATTGTACTATTTTATATTATCACTACCATGGCAGAAGAGTACTAATTGTTCTCCATCCTCATCAATACTTGGAATTGTCAGTTTTTCCTTTTTAAAAATTTTTTTAATTTTTATTGAATCATAATTTATTATACATATATTGGGAGTTCAACTTTGATATATGTTGATCAAATCAATATTATTAGCATATATATTGTTACAAATCATACTTATTTGTTATGTCCCTTGTCCAATCTCTCCCCATCCCCCTCTCTCTCTCCCTTCCCCTCCCACCACTAATAACCCTAGGTTTCTTCTCTCCTTCTGAAAGAATAATGGTTCTGTGTTGATTTGTTGCCTAGATGATCTGCACAATGCTGAGAGGTGTATTCAGGTCCCCTAATATTATCATAGAGCAGATGCTTCTGTCACTCTGGAACGGGCTTTGTGGAGAGAGACATCCTCCTCTTTTCTTTGGTCTCTGCTGGTGATTCTCCTTGTGTCAATGCACTCCAGTGGCTGGTGGTCCATCTGCATGGTGGTTGTGGCATCTAGCCACTTTTGTGGCAGCCATGGTTATTATGGTGGCTGTGGTGAGCCCCCAACATGAAGATGATGTTTTTGGCATACTCCTTGGCACTGGCAGTGTGCGTGGTTGTGGGTAGGGGGGGTCCAGTCCCCAGATCCATACCTCAGGACTCCAGGCAGACCTGGTGCCTGGCCAGAACAAATTTTTTGTCCTTTGCTTACTTCTAAAATTTGGAAACTTCCTGTGGGGACCAGTACTTGAGCTCTGTGGCTTAGCTAAATTGCTGCTTTGTTGCTGATTCCCTAGGGAAGGCTTTTTGTGCAGCTTAGGTTTTAATGGTTGACCTTATAGATAATTACGGCTCTCCAGAGACCCGATGCACCTGGGTTGTGTAGAAACTCTGATCTGGGCCTGAGTCTTTTCATCAAACTACACCCCATGCAATTCTATATTCCTGAACCAGTCTTTGAGTAGTCCTACGTTGATTGAGGGGCAGATCAGTTGTCCTTGCTGTCCCCAGTGTTCCCCCTGTGGGCCTGTCTCCCCCACTGCCTGTGCTGCAAACACTTCCCATGGGACAGGCAGTGCACCAGTCCCTTTCTATGATTCGCAGGCCTCCGAGCGGCTCCTTTTTTCAGTTGTTATGTCTCCTTGGTCCTATGTGGGTCCATGGGAACACTTTGAGTGGTCTTGCTGGCCTGGAGGCCACCAAAGCCCTCTTCTCCCCTGCTGCCTCCAAGCAACTTCATCCAAAGGGCAAAGCCATGGCTTTTGCCAGCTCTTGCTCCATGTGCTCACCTTAAGGCAGCCTCGGCACGAAATGGTCAGAGCAGTTTTTCTTTCTCATTGTGGTTTCTCCCACCTTCATGCACTCCATAGGTCTCTCTTCCTCTTTCCCTGAGCTCTAGCAGCCCCGGCTTGGCTGTTTTTGCTTTTTTATAGTTGTAAATTGGTTGATCTGTGGGAGAGAGTGATGCTGGGGCTGTCTATTCCCCCATCTTGACCAGAACTTCCAAATTATACATTTTCTAAAGGCTCAGCCTTGTGCTCTGGGTCTGTTTCTGCCTCCAGTCTCCACGCTGTGTCGACCCAGAGAGCCATCTGCCTCAGAAGGGAGGAAAACTGAATTTCTGTGCCTGAATGGGGTCCAATGTGCTTGAGGCTGGAACTTTGGAATCCTGAAGTCTTGCAGACCCATGGCTGGGACAGTTTTTGCTTTATATGTTTCTTTTTTTCTTCTTTGGATATATTACTAATACTTTTATTACTGTTGTTGTTGTTATTTTAATCACTATAGAGTGTGTATAGTCATATCTATTGTGGTTTTATTTGCTTTTCTTGATTACTAAGTATATCTAGCTTCTCATATACTTATAGATCACAGTATGTCTTCTTTCATAAAGTGTCTCTTTAATTTGCCTATTTTTAATGGAACTGTTTGCCTTATTGAGGTGTTAAAATTCTTTATTATGATTGCAAGTTCATTGTCAATGTATGTTTTGCAAATAAATTCTGCTAGTCTATTGCTGGCTTTTTTCTTTTTTAAAAGATGTCAATTGAAGACCAAATTTTAAAAATAACTGTGGTAAAGAACAATGCATCTTTTTTTAAATGGTCATGTGTTTTGTATCGTGTTTAGGAAATCTTTGCCTATTCTAGTCTGTCAAAAGTGGTCTTCTACTTTTCTTCTAAAAATTTTATATTTTTAAGTTTTATTTGTAAGCCTATGATTCATATTTAGTTTTTTTTTTTTTTTTTTTTGTTTTTTTTTTTTTTTT
>NW_007728450.1:191101-194422 GCF_000696425.1 Galeopterus variegatus | reverse complement strand
CCCAGCCCCCAAACCGTCAATGCTTCCGTACTCCCACCCATGGTGAAATATCCACCAAATTATTTTTGTAAACCTTTTTTTTTTTTTTTTTTTTTTTTTTTTTTTTTTTTTTTTTTTTTGCTTTTGATGTAAAGAGCCTATATTCATGTTGGTCCAGCACCATTTATTTAATAGGCTTTCCTTTCCTGATTATAACCTTAGCACCTTTGTCAAAATTAATTGACAATATAATGTGTGAACCTAATTTTGGACTCTCTTTTTCTCTTCCACTGACATATAATGACTATATTTCACCAGTAGCAAACTGTCTTTATGACTATAGCTTTATATAATGTCTTGAAATCAAGCAGGGTAAGGCCCCTAAATTTGTTCATTTTAAAAATCCCTTTGGTTTTTTTTAGGTACTGTGCATTTCCATATAAATTTAAAAAACATCTTGTCAATTTCCACAAAAGCTCAGCTAGAATTTTAAGTGGGATTATACTGAATATGTAGATCGCTTTGTAAAAGACTTGTCATCTTAAAAATTGATTCCTCCATTCTAAGAACATAGTATATATTTCCATTTATTTAAGGTCTTCTTTAACTTCTTTCAGAAAATCATAGTCGTTTTCAGTTTAGAGGTCTTAGATGCCTTCGTTGGACTAATTCCTAAGCTCTTTCTATTTTTAGCACTGACACAAATAAAGGTTGATAGATTTCATTTTCCAATAGTTTGCTGCTAATCTAGAAGAACTCAATAGTTTTTAAAAAATAAATTTACCTTTCATTTTGTGACTTTGCTTAATTTGTATTAGTTCTAATTGTTGATTCCCCAGGGTTTTTTATGTAAAAAATATTCTCATTTGCACATAAGGACATCTTTACTTTTTTCATCCCAATGTTTAATTTTATTCTTTTCCCTTGTTCCAATGCAATTGATAGAACTTCCGATACGATGTTTAATAGACGTGGTGAAAGTGGAAAGCCTTACCTTCTTCCTTATCTTAGAAGGAAACAAGTCAATATTTCGAATATTTCACCATTAGGTATAATATTAGTTGTATTATTTTGCAAATGGCCTTTATCAGCCTGAGGAAGTACACCACTATACAGTGTCCTAAATTTTATCCTGAATAGAAGTAAAGCGATTTTTCTGCATTTGTTGAAATGACCTTATAATTTTTATATTATTTCTGTTTTGTTTTATATATTTTTGGATTCAATTTGATAATATTTAATTAAGGTATATTGCATCTATATCCATGCAGGATATAGGTCTATATTTTTTATCTCCTCCTCCTCTTCTTTTTTTCCTCTTTCTTTTCCTTTTCTTCCTGTTTTTTCTTTTATCTTTCTTCCTTTTTTCTTTTTTTTGTTAATCTTTTTGTCAGGTTTTTGTATTAGTTATGTTGACCTACCAAAATGAATTTGTAGTGTTCTATCCTCTTCTTTTTATACAAGGTTTTTTTATATATAAAATTGCTGTTATTTCTTACTTAAATTTTTGATAGAATTCATTCGTGCAATCGTCATAGCCTGGAATTTATTTTTTAAAAAGATTTTGATTAACCAGTTAGATTTTTTTAGTAGATATATAGCAATTCAAATTTTGTGTTTTTTTTTCCTGAGTCGTCAATTTTCATATCCTTAGGGAATACTTTTTTTCTGTTGTTTCTTTTCTAGGTCCCTACAATGCTTGTTTTCCCCTAATTCTTCTGGGCAGAAAAATGTTCTGTTCCATAACATTCTTAGTCACCCACGTCTGTGTTACTCCATGACTGGGGAGACACTTGGAAAAGTTGCAAGAGAAAGAAAAGTGAAAAACTCGCCAATAAATGGGTCTTTTCCCAAATGTTGCCTCTCTACCACAATCTTACTGTAGTTATTTATGTTTCAGAGTCTGCATGTAGTTTCTATTTTTCTTTCTTTTGTTGTCTCTGTCTTTCTCTCTTTCTTTTTTCCTTCTTCCTTTTATGTTGTTCAGAGTTTAAATCAGCAAACTGGATGGGCAGTAGGAGGCCCTGCATCACCAAAGTAAGCACTGTAACTTCTAGATGTAATTCCAAAGTACCAAGACTATGCTCACACCCAAACTTAGATGCATTCCACATTTCTTCAAATGCAACCAGTTGGGGGTGGTGGATGGAAAGCAGTTTGAATTTTCTGATTAACTAATCCCTACCACATTCTACTATTTAATTGTAACTTTCAACTATCCTTGCGCTTTATCTTGAGATTCAGAATTAAGACATCTTTTTCTCAAGTTTTACCTGATCTTCATTCTGGTTTCTCCACTATCTTGAGGCTTCAATAATTTTCTGCATATTGTTATTATGAGTTTCACTCAAGCAATTTATTTGATGTTATTTTGTGTCATCTCTGGGGTGAATTCAATCTGTTTTCAGGGACATGACCTCTTTGATTCTCCTACTTAAACCCAGGACAAAAAACGAGTCTAAGTTCTATCCCAACTTTACCAGGGTAGTGTCATTGTGTGCTATTATTACCATGATTATTCACATTTATTTTAGATACAACTATGATTAAGAATAAGTAATACAGATCAACAGTTTCTCTGCAATAATGAGAAAACCAGAGCCCACTCATTTTCTTTGTTCCTTTATTTTGTTCATATATATTAAAATCACCACTGTTATCAGACACTGCTTGGTGCTGCAAATACAAGCAGGAAACATGACCAAATGGAAAAACAACAGTCCTGTGATGGAAATTTTATGTTTAATGTATTTCTGGAATCTCCAAATGACAATGTCAAATAAGGAGTAAGATATATATGGTTTGTGCAGAGCTAATCAGGCAGAAAATAAAATTCCCACGGATGAGAGTCTTATAGAGGTGATGTGAGCAAGTGCTTTAGAATCGTATGGTGCATGGTTAACAGTGGCTCATCACTTGTGCAAGGGTTGCCACCTCTTTCCACTACACCTACATTTTACAGCACTAAATGACTGTGCCTTTCTTTTTCTTTTTTTCTTTCTTTTCTTTTTTTTTTTTCCCATCAAAAATGTTCTTAATACAGTGTTCCAGTAAAGCAGTGGCAATTGATATTATGTCTGCAAAAAGTAAAAGGATCAGTAAAGAATTTGTATAAATAATAAAAATTTAGGATTAGGTCAGAATCTGTCATAGGGAAAAAGCAAAATGAAGGATCCAATTGCCAAAATCAGGACTTTGAGAGAGGTGAGGCCGAAGGAGGAAGCAGTTTGAAATGCAATACCCTAAGTTCACAATTAGAGCCCAGAATGTGTTAGGGCAAGAGGGACAACATAAATACATGTACAAATATTTTTTAATAAATGACTGTTCTCAATCTGCCTT
>NW_007728450.1:183970-191087 GCF_000696425.1 Galeopterus variegatus | reverse complement strand
TTTTTTTTTTCCCATCAAAAATGTTCTTAATACAGTGTTCCAGTAAAGCAGTGGCAATTGATATTATGTCTGCAAAAAGTAAAAGGATCAGTAAAGAATTTGTATAAATAATAAAAATTTAGGATTAGGTCAGAATCTGTCATAGGGAAAAAGCAAAATGAAGGATCCAATTGCCAAAATCAGGACTTTGAGAGAGGTGAGGCCGAAGGAGGAAGCAGTTTGAAATGCAATACCCTAAGTTCACAATTAGAGCCCAGAATGTGTTAGGGCAAGAGGGACAACATAAATAAATGTACAAGATAGGGAAAAAGCAAAATGAAGGATCCAATTGCCAAAATCAGGACTTTGAGAGAGGTGAGGCTGAAGGAGGAAGCAGTTTGAAATGCAATACCCTAAGTTCACAATTAGAGCCCAGAATGTGTTAGGGCAAGAGGGACAACATAAATACATGTACAAATATTTTTTAATAAATGACTGTTCTCAATCTGCCTTTCTCATTAGTTGCTGGGAGCATTATCCACAGTTTGATACAGGTTCTTGGATTTTAAAATGTAGATCTAACAGATCAATTGTATTTAATTAATCATGCCTTTACATTCCTCCATTTTTCTATCATTAAAAATCTAAAATCTAAGTACTCTACTTCTTTAAATTTAATTTTTTCCTGTACATAATTTTTACAGTGCATTCCTAAATGAAATTAATCTAGGCCACTCTATTGTCTCTATACCACTCAGTTCTCTATGAAGATATTTTCAAAAGACTCAAACTACATCCACACTGTCTTTCTGAAGCAATGTTCCTCATATAACCAGTATATTTTTTTATCCCATTTTTTATCTAGGCTTCTTGTGTTTACTCTTGGCTTAAAAATTATTTTCTAAATCCATGTTTATAGATACCTGATATTTACAGATAGATTTCATGTCCCCTGATAGACTTTGCTCACTGCAGCTCATGAAATTTGAGTATTTTAATCCCTTCTCATTAGTCAATCTATTTGCTCACTTAATCTCTCATATAGTTTTTTTTTGGTGAGCTCCTTTCTAAGACTGGAATGTCAATAAACAAATGTATTCAACCAGGCGAGTTCATAACAAATAAGGTAAAGGAAAATCATTGCTTTCATGCTTGCCTAACCTGACAAAAACTACACCAATAAAAAAGCACACATATATTAATTTTCTTCAATATTTTATTATTGTTATACATTATATAGCATGCTATATTTGAAAAACACCAAATTTTATCACGTATTTTTGTATATTTGCTTAAGTTCTCAGTATTGTTTTAAATCCTCCAATGCATACCTCTGAGATTGGCAGATGCCTAAATTCTAAAATAGTTATTGCTTCTGAAATTCATTAAGTATTTGACTTCCCTCTTGTTAGTATCAATAATATTACCTCATTGTTCACATATGCCTAGTTTAAAGTCACGAATATGTAGATATAGCAACTACTCTAAAAACAATTAGTTGTAACAGTTGTGTAAAAGTTATGGAATGAATAGAAATAATGTTGGACAAATTCCTGTTTTAAAAAATGGAAATTTTTTAACCTTTTCTGGGTAAAAGTGTATTTCCTAAAAAATGTCACCTTGTAAAAATCAACTGATTTAAAATGTCAAAAGTTCAAGTTTATAATAATGTTATTGAGCTTTTAACTTGTATTTTTTGTTGTTGTTTTTTGTGGAGTTATATTTATGTAAATCTTTTTTTAAAAATGGTACATAGCTCATGACAAAGGGGAAATGGCAGTTAGGCTTAATATCAGAGCATGCCCCAGATGTTGATATCAGTTAAAGATAATTCTGACAGTTGAGATGAAGTCCATCTCAGACATTAAATTTAGTATTAGGTCTAATCATTTTGTTTCTCATATGTTGATAATATATAAAACCAAATCAAGGATTATTATTTTTTTTTTGAAATGAAAAGTTCACCTTTCCTTATGTGTCATACACTTTATAACGATTAACCAAAATAGAAAAAAATTCTAACAAAGCAAACACTGTATTTATATAGATTAAGTCTACGTAAATTCGGTCTCAAAATCAGACAGCAACCAAATTAAGGTGCCCAAGGAAAATCAGAAATATTCACAACAAGAAAGCACTTTCTATTCACAACCCTGGGAAAGGCTATGGACACAGAGGTTGAGTTAGGTGAGAATTTAACAAATGATAAGAGACACCATCTCCAGGTCATTTCATCTGCCCAGCCCCTACATTAGAGGGGATATTCAAGGACAGATAGAAGCTCATGTGGGGCAGTTCTGAGTAACACAATTTTCAATTTCCATTGCAATCTCATACATCACACGATAGTATATATATGAAAGCCCAGAACACTATAAAATAGCAAAATGTTGCCAACAATAAAGACTGAGAGATAACCTAACACCAGAATCTAAAAATAAAAGGCGAATAGACCTGAAATGAGAGAAAAGGCCCTGGATTTTCCTTAGGGAATCCAGAGGCCAAGCCTCATCAAACTGGCTAAGTAAAAGAAGATATCCCATATGGCCCCCTGGGGACACACCACTTTTCAGAATCCTGCTGGAAACAAACACATTTCTAAAACCTCTGGGGCATGTGAGTTTTTCTGTTAAAAAGCAAAGGAGACAAGAGATTGAAGAAAATCAGGATTTGGGCAATGCTGGGTTTCCTATTTCAGAAACCTACAATTTTCCCAGCAGTAAGTTAACTTTCCCTAAGTGTCCTGAGAAGATGTTTCCAGGGCCCCTGGAATTTCCTGATGCTTTTACCTAGTAACAAGTTCATGCCCCCTATTATAATAATGTTGTATTGTCAAAATTGTGTCTAAGCATGTACAATTACACAGAAATCAGTAATTAACAATAAACTTCCCTAAGGATAGCAATGCAGATTTACTGACAGGGCATGGCTAAAGACTTGCTTCACAGTTCAAATACTCAAAAAAGTTTCGCATTCTTGAGGATGATACTGCTGTTTAATTGCTGTTTATAGCCCAATATCACTGTCCGCCTGCAGTTCCCTTAGATATTACTGTAATTATCAACAGGTAAGGGATGAATATTCACAGTACACAGAAATACTCAGAAATTGCTAAGAATATTACAGAGATTTGTCTACTGTCAAGAAGTCGTATACTACAAAATTAAATGCCAATAATGTTAATAATCTCAGATAACGACCTATAATTTTCTCTCCTTTTTCATCTCCATCGAAAGCATATTGATAACTCGCTCCATCTACTTTCTCTATTGGCTATCTGATAATCTGGCCTGGCTAAGATTTAAGGAACATTTATTCTGTGCTCTGTATGACCCAAAGTTATAATGTGACATTTCTCTCAAAAATGTATATTTAACATTTTCCCTGTGCTCTAAGATCAAAGTTGTGTCCATACATAAAAAGTAGTGCAATAGGCTATTTCCAAGACTGCTTAAGGAATGAATATTTTTACAGCAACTATTAATAATTTTCAATTGTAAATAATTCTTTTCTTTTTTTTTTTTTTTCTCCTTTTTGTCTTTTTTTGTAAAAAGTAGTGCAATAGGCTATTTCCAAGACTGCTTAAGGAATGAATATTTTTACAGCAACTGTTAATAATTTTCAATTGTAAATAATTCTTTTCTTTTTTTTTTTTTCTCCTTTTTGTCTTTTTTTGTGTCCGGTGACGGATCGCAACCCTCAGTGTCGCGCCCGCACCTGTCTGTATGTGGGATCCGAACCCTCGGCGGGAGCACTGCTGCACTCTCAAGCGGCGCACTGTAGCAGTGCGCCACCGGGCCGGCCCCATAAATAATTCTTTTCTGACACCGAACCCTCGGCGGGAGCACTGCTGCACTCCCAAGCGGTGCACTGTAGCAGTGCGCCACCGGGCCGGCCCCGTAAATAATTCTTTTCTGATCCGGCCCCATAAATAATTCTTTTCTGACATAAATCATTTAATTATTTCAGCTCTTGTGAATTATTTTCCTTTCTGCCCTTTCCCTACCTGTCTTTTCTCTTCTCTAACTTTTTCTACAATTTTTTCTTTCTCTTTCACTCTTTTTTCTTTCTTCCTCTTCATTCTTTCACTCTTACCCTTTCTCTGTAATCCTTCCCCATTCTCCCCCCTCCTTCCTGCTCTCTCCCTTAATCCCTCCACTTCTCTTCTTTCTATTCTCTTTGCCTCTTTCTTTCTTGCTTCCTTCCTTTTCCTTTTTTTTTTCTCCTTGCTAATTTGCAAGTATATGCCTTTGTTAGGCTTTCCAGATATTGATCTCAGAAATTATATTTGCCCCTTTATCTGAGTATGGTATGTGTGTGTCTGTGCAACTTTTTCCTGATTAGAAACAATGTAGGCATGGTGACTGCCTTAATTCTTTCAGGTTTGTTAGTAGTGAATTTTTAAAAAAGTAACTGTATGGATATGTACCGCTTATGGCAAATTATCTTACTGTTAGTCAAAAGTCTAGTTCAATGGGGTACATCTGTTTGAAAATAAATTTATGAATTTACAAAGCATTTGAAATTTAATTGAAATCTATTTTTGTTCTAAAGGATTTTGATTAGTTTTAGAATTTCAGTAAATACAAGAACAGATGTACTTTAGAAGCAGGAGATAAATCTACATAAATTCAGAAAAGCAAAGTCCTTTGAAATTCCATTTGCTTATTTTTTTGTTTTCCACTTTTGTCAGCATTTTACCAGCACCATACAAAAATATATGCGCATACACAGATGTTGAAACTGAGCGTAAGTCCTAATATTTAAGAAACAGATGGCTGAATAAATGTGATCACTTGCAATATATGTGTGTGTGTGTGTATATATATATATACGTAGCTTATCTGTAAACTCACATTAGTCAGCAGCATAGATATTCTATTAGTAGCTTTTAAAAAAAACATATTAAAAGTTACAAAAATGTTCATAGATTTCTTCAAGACCTCTGTAGGATGCTAAAGATAAGTGATGCAAATAATAATGCTAAAGAGAGACAAAATGAAATATACGTGAAGATTAATTAAATGGGACCTTAGAAAAAAATAGAAAGACTCTTTCCCAATCATTCTCTCCCTCAGTTTTCCACCACAAACTTTTGTTCCTCTTCTCCCATGCCCTTCAAACTGGGGTGGTGCAAAATGCAAAGAGGCTAAAAGGAATTTGGGACTAACTAGAGAAGTTGAACTTGAAGCTGAATGGAGAGTTTTTCTGTCTTTATGTTTAGTTACTTCTTAACTAACATAATATACAGCTAATAATATAATATAATCTTATATTTAGTTACACTCTTAAGTCTGATTTATAAAGTTGAAACAAAATGTACCTGTCAACAGGATATTGCTTGTCTCTAATTCCCTTAGAAAGAATTACAAAGCTTTTCTTCAAAGAAACAAATGTCTTTCTTTTGCCCTTTAGAAACAAATGTTTCTATTACCCACCCACTCCTGCCTGGTCCCCATATTGCTCCAGGATCTTTAGCTCTTTTATTGTGTTTCCTCTCCCAAAGGTGACTTGCAGACATTTGACACTTCAACTGAGTAGTAAGAATTTGCAGTTTTTGTTCTATACATTGTTCTAATACAAATAGTCATCGTTTTATTAATATGTGAATTATTATTCAGGCTCACTCATTTTTTCCTAAAAACAACTACATAAGTCTGTGCTGCTGTAACCAAAAAAAAAAGTTTATAGTTAAAATAAATTAAATTATATAATAATGATGGCTAAATTAGGGAACCAATAAAGTGAAACTGAATGATCGAAATGATCAGGAGAATTTAAGTGAATTAAATCCTAAAGGTTTTTTAGAGTATCTTATTTATCTCCAATTCCCAATGTTAACTCAATGCTTGTAAAATAGAACATATTTCATATATTATATATAGTTTTTTACTAATAAATGCTAATACTCAAGATCCACCATTTTAGGGTAAACTGTCAAAGAAGTTTGAGTAAATAATACTACCTGGCTGTTTCTACGTGTAAATAGCCATTTGGTTAATTACAAAATATACACACCATCCATTTACAGTTTAATTAATTGCTTGATTAATTTTAAAATATTATATAATGTATATGTATATATGTATTTTTTATTACATTATATTGTTTCTCTCCTTCAGAATCTCCAGTTTCAAGTATTTTGAAATATGTTTTTCTGTTGCCTGCGTCTCTCACTGTTCTTTTGCTTGCTGTTTTTGTTTCTATTACTGTCTTACTGTGTTTTTTGTCATATATATTTTTCATTGAGCATCTCGTAATTTATCTTTATTTTTCAGATTGCTTTGTTATTTCTTTTCTAATTTCAGTGAACTCAAATTTAATATCTTACTGTTTTTCTTTATTTTATGATTTTGAATTTCTTACTTTCTTTTATGCAAGCAGTTTTTAATTATGTTTTTCATTACATATAACACTGTGAGTGTTATATTCCAATGTCTCCATTTTGAACTTCTTTGAGGGAAGTGTTTTAATCTGCTTAAAAGTTTTAATTATTTTCTTGTTGTTTGTTTTCTTTTTATATTAACTTTATATACTTTAAGTTTTTTCTCTTTGTAAGATTTAGAGAGGCTGAAATAAAAAGGCAAATAAAACATATCCCAAATGCAAACAAAAAGAAAATAAAGATTTATCTAGCAGTGTAGATTAGCCTCCAAAGCATTAAACAAGACAGATTTATGGTGCTAAAGGTTAGAAATCATAATGATTGTATACCAGCTCCAAATACACATCCAACAAATTACATAACAGTGAAATTTCTACAGTAGAAACTACAGACAGTAAAGGGAAAAATAGTTTCACCCACCCAAAATAAGAGTCTTTAACTTATTACTCTAAATGAAAGACATTTCACATGAAAAAATAAATAAATGCAGAGAAGACCTAAATAATACAATTAATAAGCTGTGTATTATCAAATACATATCTCAACATTTGCTTATTGGTAATATAGAAACAAACACCTTTCAATTGCACAAGAAATATTTTTAAAAGAAAAGATAATTTGCACAGAAGTAATATATAAATCAATGTTTGATTACAGAACACTATATATCTGGATGTAGTTTGCCAGGATATTAAGTATTGGTAATTTATGTATATGAAAATATTGATTTATAATTCTTATTATAATATGATT
>NW_007728450.1:128794-183616 GCF_000696425.1 Galeopterus variegatus | reverse complement strand
TGTTCATCATATCATCTTGTTAACTTTTATTTTTTGCTAGTGCAACTCTTAGCAATGTCTCTTTTATTATTCCTGGTTATGATAAATTGTATTTTCCTCATTCTTTAAAAAAATTATACTAATCTTTTAAAGAGTCAACTTTTAGACTTTTTATTTCCTTTATTGGTTGTCTATTTCATTTACTTCTCTTATCTTCTATTATTTTCCGCCTTCTGTTTATTTTGGGGGGTGGGGGTACTCTTTGTTTTCTAACTTTCTGAGTTAGAAGTGCTTAGGTTAGCTAATATCAAATCTTGTTATTTTCTAATATATACATTAATATTATAAATATACCTTGGAGAACTTCTTTAATTACAACCTATAGGTGTGCATTTTCACTTGTTCATCATATCATCTTGTTAACTTTTATTTTTTGCTAGTGCAACTCTTAGCAATGTCTCCTTTATTATTCCTGGTTATGATAAATTGTATTTTCCTCATTCTTTAAAAAAAATTATACTAATCTTTTAAAGAGTCAACTTTTAGACTTTTTATTTCCTTTATTGGTTGTCTATTTCATTTACTTCTCTTATCTTCTATTATTTTCCGTCTTCTGTTTATTTTTGGGGGTGGGGGTACTCTTTGTTTTCTAACTTTCTGAGTTGGAAGTGCTTAGGTTAGCTAATATCAAATCTTGTTATTTTCTAATATATACATTAGTATTATAAATATACCTTGGAGAACTTCTTTAATTACAACCTATAGGTGTGCATTTTCACATCATCATTATTAATCAGTTTAAAATATTGTTGACCTGGATTGCTGATCTCAACCTATTTTTAAATTTTTTATTTCATATTTTAATTATTTTTGAAGAGTATTTTAAAAAATAGGCACTTGTATTTTCTAGTTATCCTTTTGTTAATAATCTCTAACAAATTCATGGCAGTCCAAGAACAGGCTATGAATAGTTTCAAAATTTATTTATTGAGATTTTCTTTATGGACCAGTTATGGGAAAAGATGCATGAATACTTGACAGATATGTGAAGTATTTTATCTCTGGGGCAAGGTTCTCTATATGCCATTTTGTTCCAAAAACTTAATAGTACTGTTCAGAACTGTGTTCTTACAGAATTTTGGGTCTCCTTGCTTTTCCAGCCATATAAAAAGGTATGTTTAGGTCTCTGATATGATTTTGGATTTTGGTTCTCTATATGCCATTTTGTTCCAAAAACTTAATAGTACTGTTCAGAACTGTGTTCTTACTGAATTTTGGGTCTCCTTGCTTTTCCAGCCATATAAAAAGGTATGTTTAGGTCTCTGATATGATTTTGGATTTCTCTATTTCTTCTGTTTATTTTATATACACACATACACACATTTTAATGAAGATTCATGTAACATAAAATTCACCATCTAAAAGTGTTCTGTTTTAAATTCTTTGATTCTCTATATTCGAAAGGTTCTGCAACCATCACCCTTCATCATCATTCCAGAACATTTTTATTATGCCTAAAAGAATCCTGTGGAGGGTTCCATTTCTAGAATGACAGCCTGAGAAGTTCCACGTACCCACTCCCCAGCAAAACAAGCAGAACTGGTAGAAAGTATAAAAAACTAAGCATTTGAGGTCTCTAGAAATTGTCCTAATTCATACAGCTAGTAAAGTAAATTGTTTCCTATTTCCTAATGACTATTTATGTTGAGTACTTTTTCATATACTTATTGGTCATTTTTATATCTTCTTTGAAAAAATGTCCTTTCAATTTTTTTGCTGCTTTTAATTGGTTTATTTCTTGCTTTATTATTGAGTTGTAATGGTTCTTTACCTATTCTAGATCCAAGTCCCTTACCAGATATATAATTTGCAAAAATTTCTCCCACTCTGTAGGTTGTCTTTTCACATTGGTGAGGGTGTCCTTTGACACACATAAGTTTTTAATTTAATGATGCCTATTTTATCTGCTTTTTTGTTTTGTTCCTTCTACTTTTGGTGTCATATCTAAAAAACTCTTAATCTGAGATTATTAGGTTTTAGGTTTTTTGAAAAAAGAGTTTTATAGTTTGAATTCTTACATTCAGTTACTTGATCCATTTTGAGTTACTTTTTGTATGTGGTTGAGGTAGGGATTCAACTTCACTCATTTGCATGTGGGTATTCAGTTGTCTCAGCACTGTTTGTCGAAAAGATTATTTCCCCATTGAATGATCTTCCCACACGGTTTAAAAATCAATTGACCATAAATGTATAGATTTACTCTGAACTCTCAATTAATTCTGTCCATTAATCTATGTAATTATGTGTATGGTAGTACTACATTGTCTTGATTATGGTAATTTAGTATTAATTTTTGTAATTGGGAAAGTGGGTCCTCCAAATTAGTTCTTCCTTTTCAAGATCATTTTGGCTATTTGGGGTCTATTGAACTTTCAAACACATTTTAGTGCCAGCTTGTCGATTTCTGCAAAGAAGTTAGTTGAGATTTTGACAGGGGTTTTATTGAGTCTGTAGATCAATCTAGGGCATATTGTCATCTTAACAATATTAAAAGCTTCTAATCCATGAACACGGGTAGTTTCTACTTATTTTTTAAAAATTTTGTTCAGTAATATTTTGTAGCTTTCAAAGTATAAGTTTTGGATTTTGATAAATTTATTTTTAAATATTTTATTTTTAAGGTATTGTAAATGGAATTGTTTTCTAGTTTCTTTTTACATTTTCTCATAGCAACAGTATATAATACAAATGATATTTTATGTTGCTCTAGTGTTCTGAAAACTTGCCAAACTCATTTTTAATTCTCATATTTTTTTAGTGACTTCCTTAGAGTTTTATATATACAAGATTATGTTATCTGCAAATAGAGATATCTTTACTTTTTCCTGTCCAATCTGGATGCCTTTTCTTTCATTTTCTTGCCTAACTGCCCTGTTTAAAATCTTCAGTACAATGTTGAATAGAAGTGGGGAGAGTGGATATCCTTGTCTTGTCCTGATTATAGTGGCAAAACATTCAGTCTTTCACCATTTAGTAGGATCTTAGCTGCAGTTTTTCACAGATAACCTTCATCAGCTTCAGTCCGTTCTCTTCTATTCCTAGTTTAGCGTGTGTTTTTACCATAAAAGAATTTTGGATTTTGTCAATGCTCTTTCTGCATATATTGAAATAATAATGTGGTTTTTATCTTAGCCTGTGTTCTCTGGAAAGCCTATTTGGAAGGTGTGAGTTTAGGGTGGTAATGGTGGAAGTAAAAAGGAAATGAGGCAGAGAAAGATTTAAAGCAGCATAATCATTTATTTCCCTGTTGGCACCTGCTTTATAAGTGTCCAAAAGCAAACTCAGGAAGCTTTCTTGGCAGGTATGTTTACTCAGCACGGAGGACCTTTCCTGAAGGATAGCAAGAGAATTATATGCCTGACTATCTCCTGTCATTTCTCCTTGGTTAACTTTCAGTCACAGTTAGCAAATTCCCTTGCACTTCCAGGTTACAACATTCAGAACCTCTGCCTTTGTGCAGGAAGCCAAGTTCCACACTTCCTGCATGGTAATTCATTTAGCTTAGGAGAGTGGAGAGAAAGGGGGAGGTAGTCAAGAGATTGTGAAGTGCAAAGTTTGTTTCTCAATTTTCCGATGCAAGTAATTCATATTCACTCTAAATTTAAGTCTCACAACTAGCCTGTACGGTAGGCAATGAATTGTATCCCATTTCACAAATGTGTAAATGATTCTCTTAAAGTCATATACCTTAAAGGGCTATCGGCATAATTCAGATTCAGTATGTCTGCCTCCAGTGCCCACAGTCACAGCTTGTGGGCCATATGCACTCACAGGGTCAATATTAAAATATGATGTTTTAATTAAACAAAAATAGTGCTTCTTCAATCAAATAGTTTTACGGTGCTATGCAGGCAGCCTGTCATTACATGAAACATCTTAACTGAATGCTGGGTTGTTCTATCCTATTTTGGAAGATTGAGTAACTTTTTAAATAAAGTGTTGCGCTTGTGGAACTTGAATGTGGAAAACTCATTGAATTTAATTTGGGATTGTATCAATGAAAGTTATAGTTAACTTCACAGGGAAACCTGTTTAATTATCTGGGAAAGTGCAAACATAAATAGTTCCTGAAGCCCAATACTTTTTCTGCCTAACAAAGATTATTATTTATTTATGGAAGGGAACATAATAAATACTTGATGCTGAGCCAGATTTTCCTGTGCATTTCACAGTCTTTTCCAAGATTTTGCCCCAAGCAGTGAAGCATGAACTTAACTCCAAGACTGAGTTATGATTCAGTAGCCTCTGAATGCAACTCCACTGTGATGTATATGAGAAAGCAGATAGTTAGAAGTCATTTCTCAACGTTGTGGATATTCTTTTTTTCCTGTGAATCTTTAACTGGATTTAGACCCCCTCAATAAACTACACTATATGTGGTCCTTGAGGCTTAGGCATTATCATACAAGGTCACGATTCCAATTTTACTGTCAAACCAACTATTATATTTCTATGACATTAATTGAATTGAAGTCTCTTGTTCTAAGTAACTATTCTAGCATGAATTAAAAGCCAACAGTTTAATAATAATAATGACTCTAATTTTACAAAAGGTCAGTGTTTGGAATATTCATAATTAAGTGAAGGTTTATTTATAGATCTTTGAGTATATTTCAATGGCCATTTTTGCTATTAAAATATCAATAATCAAAATAATGATTACAGAGACATGGTATACTTATAAACATGCTTCTTCATGCCTATATTGTTACCCAGGATTTCATTTGTTCTATTTTTCACCTTTTTGAAAAGCTTTTTAAATAAAACAATTCTCTTACACAGATTTTAGATTTACTTTTCATTGCGTGTGTGTGTACATGTGCGCACGTGCACACTGGAATCATCTAAGGGTTACAGAGGACAAAACAAGTGAATGATAGGGCCCTTGACCTCAGTAACTTTACCTTCTTTAGCTTTCCAATTAGTGATAATCAGTTTGAATGATTTTGTTCATAATTATTCATTGATATGGAATGTTTTGACATTAATTTATTTCTTGAAAAGATATATTACTGAAAAAGGAAGTTAGGCAATTTAAGGAGTTAAAATTACTTCTCAGTAAGCTAAATTGGATTTTCACCCACTATTTCAAGAGAATGTGCTATAAAAAGAAGAGGCTATTCCTGCTTACCATTGATTCTCCTATTTTGCTACCTTCTAAGTACCAGATAAGCTTTACCAATTATATCCTGCTGTGCAGTACAATGGGCCAGCTCTAAAAGAGACAAAATAGCAGCTATACATAGTTTGACTGAAATGTATGTTTATCTTCAAATGAAATAGACACTTTCTCTAATTAAACTTTTTCATGGTATGGTATAGTGTGTTATCTTCTTTTTTGAAACTTCTTTTCTTTTCTTACCTTTATAGGCATTTTTCCCCCCAAATACAGGCTATGAGAAACTCACTGAATCTGATGGTCAAAATTGAGGAAAGGAGAATCTGTCATCTGTTTACCTCATGGAACCCAAAGAGCTAGGTTCTTTTTTTTTTTTTCTGAAAAAAATAATGTTTCTTCATAACACAATGGGTATAAATGAGGTAGGTATTCAAAATCAAATTGCATGCATTTGAGTGAGTTTCAGTTTTCTTATTTACAAACGGTAATAATAATATTAATCACTTCAAGGGATATTGTATTCATAGTGAATATAATGTTTGAGTACATTGTTGGATAATTACACAGTATTTAATAAATTTATCCAGTTATGTTATCATTACACACTACTAAATTTGACATGGAGTGCAGAAGAAACATACAAACAGAATAAAGCACAGGAAAAAAAAAAAAAAAGAAGCAAAACAAAGTAACAGCAAACAGAACTCCAGAGAAATGGAATAACAAATCAATAAAACACTAAAATATAAAGAATGAATTTAGAAATGAATTAAAGCTGTTTCCATGATTTCAAATATGAGTTACTTGGAAAATGTTCCAAATATTTACCAAAATAAAAAGAGACTATAGGAATGTATTAGCCCATTTTCTGTCACTTGGAATAACTGAAACTGAGTAATTTATAAAGAAATAAAATTTATTTCTTACTGTTTTGGAGACTGGGTAGTCCAAGATCTAGGGAGGCAGCACATCTGGTGAGGGTTTTCTTTCTAGTGGGGACTCTGCAGAGTGCCTAGGTGGTACAGGGTATCACATTGTGAAAGTGACAAGATCTTGTCAACATGCTCACTTGCTCTCCTTGTAAAGTCGCTAGTGCCACACTGGTGATGACCAAGTCATTCATCAACCCACTAATTCATGAATATATTAATCTATTCATGAGGGCAGAGTCTTTATGATCCAATCATCTTCCAAAGGCCCCATCTTACAAATACCATAGTCAGATTTTCCATCCTCTTAACACTGTTAAAACGGGGATCAAGTTTCAATAAGAGTGTCAAGGGTATATTCAAATTATAGCAATGAAGAAACTAAAATATAGTTTATATTTGAATGTTATAAAGTGGGTTTAGCTAAATTGCAAGTCTATTAGCAATTAGAAATATGGTCCTGGAGACTGAGGAAGAAAGCAAAATAGGGGGTTAGATTTTGGAGGAATGTGTTTATAAAAGTTCAAAATCTGAACTTAGTTTCAACTACTCAGTGTTTCTCTTTTGCTTTTTAAATTGTAAACTGTAATGCATAATTTTATATGGTGCTACTGAGAAATATTTTTATTATGTTGTTATTAATTTTTAATTAACTCGAGTAATGTCAATAAAGATAGCTTAAAATTATGATGAATGCTAGGTTATCCTGGAAAGGATTAACTCCAGAAAGCATATTAGAGAACTGGAAGCCAGGATTTGAGTCCTAAAATGCACTCACCTCTATAAATGGAAGTGTTTATTTGATAACTATCAGTTAACCTAAGAATCAGAAAATAAAACTAACCCTTGAGTCTGTATTGCATCAGAAATGAGCGGACCAAAGAAAGGTTTAGTATGTGGAACTCCAGCCACCAGAAATCAAGATTTTCATTCAACTCCTTTCCTCTGCAGCTCAGTGCCAAGGTAGCTCCACTTTAAATAATTAGGAAGGAGTAAGCTTCTTATTAGCTACTGTGCCGATCCAATGACTGTCTACAAAAAAATTAAGAATATTTTCTCTATTAAGAGAAACAAAATCATTTGCATCAATCAGCAGAAACACAAAATATAGAAATACCTTTTCATTGCCTATCTTATTACTATACAGGTAAAAATTAGTGATATGCAATATGGACAACATCCTTATTTAACAGTTTGAACTTAAGGACAATAAGTACCACTATTCAAGTAGTTTACTCTTTACTTGTTCTAAATATTCACTGACTGTATGACAAGTACTATTCTAGGTTTTGGGGAAATTGAAACATGTAAGAAGACAAAATTCCTGGTAAGAGGAGGTAGAAAACAAACAAAAATATATGAAGATCAATCAGTAGTGATAAATTGCCTAGTAAAGATAAAACATGTTAATTGAGGTAAAGTGTGGACTGTCACATTTGGTTGAATTTCTAGGAAAAGCCTCACTGGGGTGATATTCAACATGATGCTTGAATGACAAGAAGTGGGTAGACATACCAAAATCTGAGACGTAAACAGACATAAAGAGGATGCAAGTCACAATGTCATGTAAGGGCCTTGAGGAATGAAATTGGGTAGTTACAGAGTTGGGAGAAGGACAAATGTGATCAGATCTTGGTGAGAAAGCTGGAGGATTTCAGGAAATGAAGTCAGCCAGTAGGGTCTTAGTTACTGTTGGGCTTTGTAGACTATATATAAAATTTGAATTTTATTCTAAGGTTAAAGGAAAGCCATTGAGGATTTAAACAAAGTAGCTCCAGGATCTAATTATCTGTGAAAAGATCATTCTGGTTGAAGTACAAGAAATGAATGAATTGGTGTACGGGGAATAAATTAAAAGAGGGTGAATTTTGGAGAAGGGAGCTAGGGTAAAATGCTATTCTATTAATGCTGAAAAGAGCAGATAGATGGATTTATTAAAATGGTAGTGGTGGAGGTAAAGGAGATTGGTAATATGTTTTGTAAATATTCATTAAAATTTGCCAGTACGCTGGACATGAAAGAGTGGGAAAAAAGGAAAAAGGAAAAAAAAAATTCTTGAGGGTTCTCTGAATAAGGATGTAGATATCAACCATTAGATTTTTATGATTTGTTTACAATAATTATTAGAAAACCAAGTGGATGTGTGAAGTAGGAAAGTAGACACACCCATCTGAGTTCAGAGAGAAGAAGGTGCTGAGCTTATAAGTCTGATACTCATCAGCATATAAATGCTACCAAAATATATTCCATTGGTGAAGATCACCTTGGACAAGAGTTTAGAGAGAGAAGATAAAGGACTGCAGAACCAAGGTCTGAGTCAAAGAGAGGATCCCTCATACATGGAAATTGAACATACTTTTTTTTCCTAATAAAGTGAATCATTTGGTTTCCTTATATCACTACTAACTTCCCTTTCCCCTTGACTTATCTAATCACAAATTGACTTCATATGAAAAAACTCATTTTTAGACTAAGCTATCATATCTACATTAAGGAAAAGTAGTTTAAATTACAAAATGTGTTCTGTCTAGGGGGATACTACATATGACTTACTTGTGACTAATAGAAAAAACCCAAATTACATGGTCATAAATGACCAAAAACACCAAAAAATGTATTTCTCTGTCGTATAAAAGTCTGGAGGAGTGCAATCTAAGGCTTTTATGGTGATCTTGGTAAAAATTTTCTTCAGGAACTCCAGTTCACTACTCAGCCTTATTCAGAGTCTGAGCCTCATTTTGTTTCAGAGGGCATCTGTGTTTGAGGCAACAAAATGGCGAAAGGATTAAAAAAAGTGGGATCAAGGAGACTAGTCAGTGCATCTTTAGGAAGGTTCTCAGGTCTGCCACATATTAACTACTTTTACATCCCATTGGCTGACTGTAGTCCCAGAACCCCTCCACACTGCAAAGGAGGATGGAACCATGGTCTTTATTAGAGGTGAACAAATGTCCAGTGAAGAATTCTATTTATTCAAGAAGGAGTGAATAGGTACTGAAATAATCAGTGGTTTCTGCTGGGTACATGTTAGATTTTAATAAAAAAGATCATACTTAAAAATGAAGTATTAAAAGGAAATAAATAGGTTGCCAATCATTAAGCCAATGAATAAGTCCCACTTCCTCAAAAACCTAGGAAGAATATGGTTGTTTTCATTGATATCAGGAATTGAATTGCTCGCATCAATATTGATTAACTGTAATTAATGCACAACACGCATTATCCTGTGTTCTTTCTGTCATCCAAATGTGATATGAAATTAAATAAGAAAGAACTGTTAAGGTTTAGCAATGAAGGCAATAGACAATTAAAGAGGAAAATCTGTGAAGAGTTACACCAAAGTAAAATATTTAAGTGAACTTAAATGTATGTTTAAATAGAAATGCTGTTCCAGAAACAATATATACACTGTATCAGGTACAGTGCCTGGGATATACTGTATGGCACCTCAATAATGCCTGCTAATTCCTCTTTCTACCATGCTAAGGGCATGCAAATATTTGTTTATGTAAAGAACTATATGTAAAATTATATGGGGATTGGCTTCAAAGAAGGAAGTTTGAGGGAAATTTCAAAAAATGTTCAGGATAAACAACATTTCTCTTTTAGAACTTCATATGAGGTTTTTTTTTTTTTTTAATTTGTTTGTTTTTCTCTAAATGTTTATTTGTAAAGAATAAGCTCATTCTCTGATAATCTCTAAATTTAAGTTGAAGCAGTGAGTTTTAAAAGATGCTTCTTGGGCTTCTCCGTTGCTGAAATTTTTCTTGTCCAGAATTAGGGTAAAACACTCCTGCTTTCACTCAAAGGAATCAAAATCAGGTTGAAGAGCTTACTTTGGGGGGAAAGGTGTGATAACTGTTATTTCTGTGGCTAATAATAAAATTATGTGAGCTGCTAGACCAGGATAAAATGAAATTCTGAATATATAAGCTTAGTGAGTTAGCAAATAAATTTGGAATACTCTTGCATAGGGTTAAGAAGATCTGTAAAAAAAAAAAAAATCCCAAGAAAAAAATAAAAGTCTAACAAACCAAATTATTTTAAACTATGCTTTGTGGTATTTTAGAATATAAGATTAGTTCTCTTTTGATATTTGAATTTAATTAGTGCAAATTACTTTATGTTTTTCTTTCCTAAATTTTAGTTATCCCTTTTTTATTTTCCTGTGATATTTCTGTGTCCACTCTATAAAAACACATTTATCTCGGATACATTTATTTATCCGATAATGAAAATAACAAAAAGAATAAAGAGAAAAATTGAAAAACTACTACATGTTTAATTTTTAAATTTGTTATTAAAATCTCACTCACAAAATACTTCCTACTTTATTATTATAGCATCTCAAATCTGAAATGGATCATAGGGATCAGTTAGTTTAAATTATGACCTTATCTGTTTGAACATCACTAGCGTACTGTGTTCAGGGAATACCCATTCTATTTGCAGGAAAATATGTAACTTGGCATTCTCTTGAGTTTATTCTACCACCTTTCTCAAAAATCTTATAACCATGGATCCCAGTTTAGCCCTTTAGAGTTAAAAAATTACTAGTCATCATTCTGTGTTAGACATTGAGTATATTAACATAAATTTCATGTCCACCATGTCTTGTTTATTCAAGGCCAAAAAACTATTTTTGTCAAACATTTTTCAAATGATCTCTGTATGTCAGTCAAGAGGGAGATTTCTCCCTCTGGTGTAGGTGCATATAGGTTACAGACTAAGTGCTAGTCAAGTGAATGTAAGTAGTAGTATGTGCTAAGTCCAAGAAGTGTCCTGATGGACTGAAGATCTGTCATCCTTCTGCCTTCCTCTAGCTCCTCCTTCCATGGATTTCTTCCTTTGGTGCTTAGAATTTGTTTGTAACCATGTGGAGCTTAAGTGAACATTTTGGCTATAATGATGAGAGGCATACTATAGGAAGATTTTACTGGAAATCTGGATGGCACCTATAGTAACTAGGAGTAACTACGATTCAACCTCAATGACAAATTTCCACCCATTTGAGTGAGAAATAAAACTTGTGTGTACTTAAACAGTATTAATATGGGCATTTTCTCAATTGTTCTTGATGTGTTCCTAACTGAGAAGCATTCTTTTTTTCTTTTTCTTCAGGTTTTATTTAATTTTTAATTTTTATTTTTAATTGACACATGGTAATTGTGCATATTTATGGTGTACAATGTGATGTTTCAAAACCTGTGTACATTGTGTAATAAATAAAGTTACAATTAGAAAGGAAAAATTAGTTCTGGTGCCCGATTTTAGAGTAGGGTTATTATAGTTAACAAAAAGGTATTATATATCTCAAAATTGCTAGAGGTAAAAGGATTTTGACTGTTTCCACAACAAAAAAAAGGATGAACGTTAGAGGTGATGGATATGCTAAGTACTCTGATTTGAGATGTATTCTTAATTTGTGAATCTTTATATCAGCTCTTATATTCTATGTGTTTTTATGTGAAAACATTTTGCTACCTGAAAAATTACTATACTTATGTAAAATATTAATTAAATTACAAGAAAATATTTGGAATAACTTAAAACACATTTAAATTTTTGACTGTTTCTGTTGACTCTCAACTTAGAAAAATGAGAGAATTAGTATACTTCTTTCCTCCTTTTATTCATACTCCCACAACTTAGTTTTGTCAGTTGAATTATCATTTTAAATTGTCATGACATATGACATTTGCTTTCTTTATGTAACCATAATCTTAAAAAAAACTAGTTTATTCTGATTCTACATTGTAAAGAGTCAAAGTTCCTCATCAATTACTTTTTGAGCTATAGTTCTCCAAATTTCTCTATTCTTTATTCTTAGGGATTAATTTGTTGTCCAGTTATGATAGTTTTCCAGTAAGTGCTCAAGGATGTTTTTGTAGATACAATAATGCTAATTGTTTTACAGATAAATGAATACTTGTCTGACCATAAAATTACTGAGAATATCCGAATTCAATATTATTTTCCAATAGTATACAAATTTCTTACTTGAGACCAATCAGTTTCATAGGATATTTGTTACTGCTGATAATTTACATCAAATTTTCCTGTAATGAATTGTGTCCTTTCAAGTCTACTTTCAGGATACTTTATTCATATACGTATGTTTTATTTTTCATTTGCATCTTTCTGCTTCTTAAATACTGATTATATGTAGCCTGCTTCTCCTTTTCTCTGCAATAATTATCTTTTGTATTTTATTTTGCATATTTTTGTTGTCATTGTTGTTTGCTTTTTATTTTGAAGTTAGTCTTTGACTGTATGGATTGCTTGGACTAATGGAATGAGCGGAAGTAACATGTTCCATTTCCAAGCAACATCCTCTAAGTGGTCATGTGCAATTTGTTATCTTTGTTTTTCCCAACCCCAGCAGTGAGTGATAGTTTAGATGATGGATAATCCATTCCCCTCAGTCCTTGAGTGGGAATAAAATTGTCAAGAGCCCTAAAGCAACCCAAGATAAATATATATTATGAACAAAAAATAAATCACTGTTTTTTGATACCAGTGAGATTTGGACATTGTTTCTTACTGCAGCATAACCTATCTTTTCCTGACTGATTATATAGGAGAATTTGTTTTTCTCATTTATCAGTCATGTAGTTTCTTTCTTAAATGTTATTTTAATTATTTTTAATTATCTATATTCTGCCATTCTCTCAATTATATTTCTTCTGCATTATTAAGTAAAGTTTAGAAATTGTAGAAATATGATCTATATGTTAAACTTTATTTTCAAACCTTCGCTATGTTTTTATTTTTGGACATGTTTTAGGGTATGTTTTCTTTCTACATTTCATTTCCACTAATTTGCTCTTTTCATTTAATAAAATATCCTCATTTTAAAATTTATACTCGATCCTTATTTGGTGATGCAATGTTCCTTGGAAGCATGTTTTATTTATAAATTACACTTTTTTACAAAGACAATTTTTTTTTTTCCTGTTAAATCAGATTCTTTAGGGGTTAAATATATCTTTGTTTGATTTTTTAAAAAAATGGTGGTTTTCCTTCACGGATTTAATTTCCTTTCTGATTGTTTTTATAACTTTTTAAAGGTATAATTTTTGTTTATCAGTGCTTGTTCTGTGTACTTAATTCTGTTGAGTGGATGTAACAATTCGCTGAAGCATTTTCCTCATTCTTCAGTGCCAACACTGACTGGCCAACTCACTCATACTATAGCTTTCCATTTAATAACACTAGTGAACACCAGAGGATTCAATCCTATTTCTATTAGGTCTGTGTTTATATATCCCTTGAAATATTCCACTGCATCAAAAATGTATTTCTGTTATTGATTTGAACTGTGGTTTCCCTGGTTTTTCTTCTCTGTAAAATCTGAAACTGTTCCTCCTTTACTGATAAAAATTTCTGGTACACTGATAGCACTCTCCCTTACTTTTTTCTTCTATTGTAACTATAGTCTGATCTCTATGTTGTTGCTTAAACTTTTAATGGGATTTAGAGATTGGAGGGATTGATGATCTTGGCTTTGTAGAATTTTTGTCTGATCTATCTATCTATATATATAAATATTTTTTTTTCTGAAGCAAAATGCAGTGTCTCTGAAAAATGTGACATTGTTTTATCTGTTATGGATAATTGTATAGCCTGCATATGTGTTTCAATGTGGTACTGGCAGTTTCAGGTCATCTGTGAATTTCGTTAGCATGTTTTCCACGTAGCCAACTAAATCACTGATAAAGAAGTTCAACAAGATAATATGAAGAACCAAGTCCTATGCCAAGTCCAAGTTGATGTTGAGTTATTGATCAACATTCTCTTGGGATTCTCATTCAGAAGTTATTAGGAAAGGGGCGTGAAGGAGAGGAGGAGGGGTGGACTTAAAGGTGCAAAACTATCTACCCTAAGTGAATCATTGTGCAGTATATTCAGGTATTGAAACAACTCTCCATACCCCACAAAAATAAATATGAATAAATAAAATTGAAAAAAAGAAAGAAGGAAAGAAAGAAGGAAAGCAGTTACTAAGTGTAGCTAACTATACTGTCAGGCAGTCTAGAGTTCTACTTCCATTTTTCAAAAATATGAAGAAATAATTTGTCAACAGTCATGCTAAAATTCTTTTACTCTGTATTTTTAGCACTTTGTATCTGGTCTTCCTGATTCTAATGCTCTGCTTCTGACTGTTGTTCTCTACACAGGAGCCAAAATAATCTTTCAAATCTGATTAAGAGGGAGAAAAAAATAAATAAATAAATTCTAATCAGGCTTCCTGTGTGTTATTTTCTCAAGTTTCTAGTGAGTTGTTTTTTAATTTAAATTTCAACAGTTATGGGCCGCCCCATGGCTCACTCGGGAGAGTGCGGTGCTGGGAGCACAGCGGCACTGCCGCGGGTTCGGACCCTACATAGGGATGGCCGGTGTGCTCACTGTCTGAGCGCAGTGCGGGCCACGCCTAGGGTTACGATCCCCTTAAATGTCACACACACACACACACACACACACACACACACACACACACACACACACCCCCAAAAAAAAAAAAACCGGGGGGGAGAAGAAGACATAACAATTACAATTCTTTGAAGTTGACACAAGCATACAGAAAGGACATTGTTGGGTGGGAGGGGGGAGAGGAAGGAGGGAGGGAGGATTTGGTAATGGGCCACAATAATCAACCACATTGTATATCAACGAAATAAAATTTTTAAAAAAACCCATCTGATTAGGATACTTCCCAGTTCCTGCCCTCCAGCTGCCTCCTCCTATTCCTGTAATAAATTTTTTTCCACAAAAATTTTGCAATTGCTAATTTCCTTACATGAAGTGTTCATCCCATACATAGCAGCATGGCTAAATCCTTCACAGTATATATGCTCTGCTCAACTGTAATATCGTCATAGACTCCTTTTCTAGTTACTCCATCTCATGGAACATGCCCCTTACATCACTTTTGAAGTTCTTGTACTACATTTTTGTATTTCATATTTCCCACTACATGAAATTTCATATTATATAGTATAGATCATGTTTAAACGGGTAGATATATATATAAAATATATAGATAGATAGATAGATAGATAGATAGATAGATAGATAGATAGATAAAAAAATCATGTTTATACGTTTTTTTTTTCATGTTTTACCAAGAGGGCAGGGTCATTTTTTGTTTTATTCACAAGTCTATCTGTACTTGGAAGAGTGAATAGCACGCAATAATTATGTGCCAAATAAAAATCTGAATAATAGAATGAAGGAATAAGTCTTCTTCATCTATTTGTCTATCAAAATATAAATTTAATTAAATGGCATGATTTTTTTTTATCATCATTGACACTAATAGGCCATTCAATATCTCCCTAAATGCTAGCAAATCATCTCTTTGAAAATTTTTTATCAAAATATTTTTGGCATTAGACTCAAACTCACTTATCCATGGTTCTGGCATTTTCCTCATTTACTTTTAAGAAAATTGCATTTTTGAGCATTTCTAACCTTCTAGAACTTCTAATTTCCTAATAATTCAAAGATAAACACAATAATAAGTGGCAGAGTAGGTGTTGAAAATAGCCAGTCTTATACCAAAAACAATTAAGTTATGCTGATTTTGATTCATTAGTTTTCCATGATAATTGGTAAAGAGTCAAAAGCTAGGAAATTAGGGGCAGAATCCTACTTTGCTTTCCTAGTTAAGCTGCTTATTTGTGTTATTTGAATTTTCCATGTCAAGTTTCTTAATCAATGTCCTAGGAATTATTCTTCAAAGGGATTTCAATGACATAATAAATGTAAAGTAACATAGAAAGTGTAGGCATTTGGAAAACATATTACTGTAATTAGTAGTCTACTGGAACCAGACCAGAATTAGGGCTTGGGCACAGATGTTAAATAGTTGTTTTCCCACAGCTTCACCTATGCTGTACTTAACTTTGTTATATCAATATTTTGTACATTTTTCTACTCTGATTATCATTCTCTTGGAAAAAAAGAGCAATTTCATTTCTTTCCTTATGTTTATTTCAATACATATTATAACATGGATCACTTGCTAATTGTTTTTTATTTTCTTTATGTGTCTTTGTCAATTAAAATATGTTGCCTAATCAAGGTTTCCTTGTTTCTAATATAATGATTGAGTAATTTCAAAACAGTTACACAAATCATGCTGTTATTCCCATAAAAGACATTCTGGGTAGAAAGGTATATTTTTCTTTTTACCTTCAATATTAGTAGGACATAATGAATAGCTAAGCAATTATTTATTTTTGATTGTTTTCCTGATATATTATAACAAATCACTAAAAGTGCTAAACATGATAGAAAAAAAAAAAAAGGTTTCACCCTTAATAGCAGTTAACCTTAGGCTGGGGCATGGATCCAAGCTGAAAGAACTATACAACATGGAATTATCTTCAGATGGTAGTTGTGGCAATATGTCCAGCTAAATTAAAAGCAGTGAGCAATCCACTGCCATTAGGAAGCAAGTACTACCTTTTAGAAACATAGAGCTTTACTTTGTAGAGAAAAGACAGGATTCTATTAATTCTGAAGATATTAATATTGTAAATAATGAAGAAACTTGAGGTCTGGTAATAACCAAATTAGATGACATTTGATTCTAATAGGAGAATCCCAATGTAGACCACTAGAATTCTTCATATCATGTCATCTGCAGCAAAGAACTGTATATATTTGGTAGAGATAAAATACCTCATCAGGAGACATCATGTGGCCATTTGCCAGAAATGTCCCCAAATGAGCTGGATTCCACCAAATCATAAGAATTGGCAGGCTCAGCATCAGTCCACTGGTGGATGAGAGTGGTACATCTTAGAATAGACACAGCAGGGCTGGAAGGTACATGTAGGATGGATGAACAGATAGCCATTACCTCTTTGTCACTTACCAGAGTTGCTTGGCCCCTGTCCTATAGACACATTGGATAGCCTTTGTAACCAACTCTCAGAGGAGGAAAAGGCTGAGTTTGTTAACTGGTAGTCAACCTAAGACATCCCCTAAACTCTATTCTGTATTCTTTCCTATCATGGACACCACAAATATCATAGGGTTTGTAACATCATATGGCTCAAGCACCAGGGCAACTTAGACTACAGTCTAGACATACTGCAGTTCTCTTTTCAAACCTAGGACCTACTCAAAGCTGGCAGTTTTTTTGTTTCATTTTGTTTTGTCATCCCATACGTTGTTTGAAGCACTATTCCCAAATGTTGAAAATGTCTTCAGAATCCAAAGAAGCTTGCCAAGTATTGTAGTATTTCTTATTAACAGGAGACAGGCTGCAATAATTTTTGTATTTTACTTCGAAGGGTATGACCTGGCATCCTTCAGACCTCTGAAGCTCTGAAACCTTCACTGTTGGTTGGGGTTGAATCTGCACAAAGTTTATCTACCACCCTTTGGACACATATGTCTTAACAAAGCCTTCAACGTACTTGCTTGTCTGGTCACATTAGCATGCTGTTATTTATATTGTGAATCAACTGAGGTTTCGTGGACTATCCAGTCAGTATAGGCCTTATAATTCTATTATGATGGAGAACAGGAAAGTTAGTACAGTCCTGGGCAAGACTGTAATGTATACAGTTGTTCACCCTTAGTGAATTTGAAAATTTTTGATCTTCTTTTTTGATAGGGATGGAAAAGAACACATTACTTGGCTCAGTGGTCACTTTTCTTTTATCTAAGGACGTAATGCTTTAACAAAGACACTACATATGGTGAAACAGCTTCAATTGCTGCTATGGGTCAAATGTGTCCCCCAAAAGTTCATGTATTGGAAACTTAATCTCCATCGTAACTGTTAAGAGGAGGGGAAGTCCAATTATGGTATTTGAAAGGTAGGGTCTTTAGGTGATCAGATTGTGAGGACTGTGCCATTGTGAATGGATTGACACATTCATGGAGTAATGAGCTGAAGATTTAATGGGTGGTCATGGGCATGGTTCTGATGGCTTTATAAGGAGAGTGAGTGAGCCTATTCTCACCATGTGATACCCTGTGTCTCCACAGGACCCGATGTAGACTACGAAGAAGAAGGTCCTCACCAGATGTGTTCCCTGGACTTTGAACTTCCCAGCCTCTGCACTATAAGAAATACATTTTATTTCTTTAGAAGTTACCCAGTTTCAGGTATTGTGTTATAAGCAACAGAAATGGACTAATGCAATTGTTATTAATCCTTGTCCACTGTCATTCAACAGAATCAGTTTGGCTTTTTGGTGCCAGACTGGTGGATATATAAGGACCTTTACTCTGTAATCTTTACATCTGCAAGGATGATAATAATCTCTGCCATTAACCCCTGGAAGCAACACATGCATGTGCATAAGTGTGTGTATTATATTTCTATTTCTATTTCCACTACTACTGTGTCCAGATGCGGCAAATGAGCAATTTTAGAGGCTTCTTACTTTTATGATTTACACTTCTGAATCCCATTAAGAACTCTGCCTAACTAAAATACAAGGTATATTTAGAGTTCATTATTTGTACTTAGAGATGTTTAATTTCCCCCACATTATTTATTGAAAAGCATGCTACTCTTATAATTATGAACAAAGCCTAATTCTGAGTTTTTTCACCCTTTGACTACAGGAGATGAGGGTGTCTTTATAGGAGGCCCCCTGGCTTTCACACTTAGCTATTAACTGGTGGCTAATTGCCTCCAGCTTCTCATTGCATTTCCCTAATGTATCAGTTGTGTTTACCATTTTGTAAAGATAGAAAATGAATAAATAAAATAAATCAGATGACATCATTTTTAAATAACATAATTGTGTAAGTAGTAAATCCAAAAGAAACCACAAAAATATATAAAATTTACAAATAAATCCAATTAACAAAATGAAAAGGCAGCCTATGGAATGGGTGAAAATATCTGCAAACTATATATATGACAAGCGATTGGTATCCACAATGTTTAAGGAGCTCACACAACTCAATAGCAATATTAATAATAATATAATAAAAAATAATAATAATTTGATTAAAAATGGGCAAAAAACCTTAATACTACTACTACTGAATATACTACTCCAAAGAAGACATAAAAATAATGGCCAGCAGGTATCAAGACATCACTTCATACCTGTTAGGATGTCTAATCTACTCAGCTATAAAAACGAATGAAATACTCCCATTTGCAACAACATGGATGGACCTTGAAAGAATAATATTAAGTGAAACGAGTCAGGCAGTGAAAAAGAACTACCACATGTTTTCACTTATTGGAGGGAGCTAAAGGTGAATGAATCAATTCACACACACACACACACATACACGCACACACACTCACACACACTCACACAACAACAAACAAACAGCAACAACAACAACATCAACAACAACAACAACAACAAAAAACGGGGGGGGGGGAGGAAGATTTAACAACCTCAACTTTTTTTTTTTTTTTTTTGACGCTCTTACAACAAGAAAATGGAGGGGACACATCTGGGTGGGAGAGGGGAGACGGAGGAGGGAGGGAGGTTTTGGTGATGGGACACAATAACTAACTACATTGTATATTGACAAAAAAAAAAAAGACTAGAAATAATGAGTATTGTTGAGGGTGTAGAGAAAAGGGAACCCTTATACATTATGGGAATATAATTGGTGCACCTATTATGGAGAATAGTGTGGATATTCCTCAAAAAATTAAAAATAGAAATACATATGACTCAGCAATCCCTCTTCTGGGTGTATACCCAGTGTAAATGACGTCACTTGGTAGTGATATCTGCACTTGCATGTTTATAGCAGCACTATTCACAATAGCCAAGGCATGGAAGCAAGCTAAGTTGGATAGATGGATAAAGAAAATGTGGCATATACTTACAATGGAATATTATTCAGCCTCAAAGAAAAGGAAATCCTGCTATTTGCAACATCAATGAGCCTAGAAAACAGTATGCTAAACAAAATAAGCCAGACACAGAAAGAGAAATACTGCATGATATCATATGCGGAAACTCAAAAAAAGTTAAATACATAGAGACAGAGAGTAGAACATTGGTTACCAGAGGCTGGGGAGAGAGAGAAATGGGGAGATGTAGGTCAAAGGATTAAAAGTTGCAGTTACAAAGAATGAGTAAGTCTAGAAATGTAACGGGCAGCATGAGGAATATAGTTAATAATAGTGTAATATATACTGAAAATTTGCTAAGACAGTATATCTTAGGTGTTCTTACCAAAAAAAAAAAAAATAACCATTTGAGATAATGAATATGTTAATTGGCTTGTCTGTAAAATTAATTTCACGATGTGAATATGTATATGTATATATCTCAAAATGTAAGATTGTATGTCTTAAACATATCCAATAAAAATTCAAGTGGCTTTAAAATCTTAAAGCACTTACACTGTCATATATAAAAACTTATTATAAAGTTTATCATAATTAAGATAGGGTGATGTTAGTCTAAAGACAGACAAATTCATCAGCAGAACAGGATAGATTAGAGATTCTAGAACCTCTCCCCCATATATATGAGTATCTGATTTATGACAAAGATAACACTGAGGAAAAAATGGTCCTTTCAACAAATGATTCCAAGTAAATTGGATACGTTTATAGAAAAAATAATTTTACATCATTCACCATACCATACATAAAAATCCCAGGTGAGTTTATGTCTATATTTATCTCCAGATGTGTATTTAAAACTAGATATCTTAAAAATATAGGAAAATTACCAAATGATCTTATAGTAGGCATTCAGAATACAGAACATACTAACTATAAAAAATGAAATTTAAAAACTGGTAAACTGGTAAACTTTGGTTAATCAAATCATAGCATTTAAAGGCTAAAATGGATGGATACAGAGGGAAAAAAGCATTTTGAACAGGAAGTTTAAAATAGCTTGAGGCAAATCCCCCAAATCTTGTGAAATTGCTTAACCACAGTAATCAACAGATAGATCAAGTTAAATCCAGAATAATACTATATAACCAGCAAAAGAGCTAAACATAAAAAGAGAAAAAATGAAATTGGGAAGCAAGGATGTAGAGCTACTGAAATACTCATGCACTGCTAATGATAGCATAAATTCTGTGCAACCACTTGGAAAAACTGGTTGATACTAATGCTCTACAAAGGCATGCTCTATACCCCAATGAGTTTGGTATTGTGCAAATAAGCAGAAAAAGACATGTTCAAAATTATCATCATAGTACTATTCATAACAGTCCAACTTTAAAAAACCTTATCAATTTTTGATTAATGGGTGCTTTTATCATTTTGATGGAATTGTCCTTACTATGGTATCATTAGCACCCCCCAGTCCACCAAAAATGTCAGTAGTGTCCATTTATATTTTCAGATGACCCCTTGTAGGGAGGTAAAAACCCCTCATAACCTGCATTAACTGAAGGCCAAGGTATGGATAATATCACAGAATAATAGGCACAGATATGATTGCATCAATACACTCAGAGACTGAGATTCCTTTCAATGAGAAGAAGTGGGGCTTTTCTCTAAGGAATTGTGAGGCACTTCAGGAAGAAAATCTTAACAAAAGAATGTATTAAAATTACTTCAGAAGATATAACAACTATACCTTTTTGAAGTTGTTACAACAAGCAAACGGAAAGGACATTCTTGGGGGGGAGGGGAGAGAGGGAGGAGGGAGGGAGGTGTCGGTGATGGGCCATAATAATCATATACATTGTATATTGACAAAATAAAAATTTAATGAAAAATAAATAAATAAATAAATAAAAACAGATAAGTATAAATTAAAAAAAAATTACTTCAGAAAGGGAACATTTTAGGGGCCGGCCCAGTGGCGCACTGCTACAGTGTGCCTCTTGGGAAGCGCAGCGGTGCTCCCGACAAGGGTTCAGATCCCACATACAGACCGGCTGCTCACTGGCTGGGCGAGGTGCGGGGGCAAACACCGAGGGTTGCGATCCCGTAACCAGTCCCGGTCCAGTACGGGCGCAACACTGAGGGTTGCAATCCGTTGCCGGTCACGAAAAAAGAAAAAAGGAAAAAAAAAAAGGGAACATTTTAAATCTTTTGTCTCTTGGGTTGTAATTCCATGATATAGTGGTCCAACTATTAATTATGTTTTCACTTACATTTTGGGGGCTATAAGGAATCAACTTGGCAAGACTGAATTAACTTGTCTCAGACCTTTTTACCAGGTCTAGTAGAGAGAAGCATCAGCCCATTAAACTGGCTATGCTTGGAGTGGTAAGAATTAAATGGCTAGAGCAAAGGACAAAAGAAGTAAGATCCAAGACGTTAAAGGAGAACATGGGACAGGACAAATCAACACAAGCAATTATCTCCTCACCACCCATCACAAGTCTCAAAATGAAGAACTCTCACCCAAGTAGGTAATCAGCAAGAAAATATTTGCCGGGTTCATAAAGAGAGGATGGTAAGAGATAGCGAGCCTCTTCCACCTAGGACTGAACAGCAAAAAGTAAAAGTGTAGGCTAACATCATCTTTGTTATTAGTGAAGGTTAATGTGGAAGGTGTAGCTTAGTTTAGCACAAAATGGGCCCCCCCAACTAAATCCCCAAATGAGGAAAAATTATCCAATTAGTCACAGTCACGGTGGACCTGGGAAGTACTCTCTTCATGGGGAGCAGAGAAGAATTATGCTCTCTGTGGGCTGCCTGGTCTCCAAGAGAGAAGGTAGAAGCTGCTATTTTTCTCAAGTATATCAATAAGGTAATTTACTATGCATCCTTAGGGAAGGAAGCTTGAGTGGAGCGATGCCTGGGGCTTCCTTTAAAGGAAGAATAAATCAGGCAAGAAGACGAAGGATCTCCGGATCCTTTCCTAGTTTATTTTTCACCTTGACACACTGGGCATAACAAAAAAGCCCACAGCCAAAGAGCTTTGTGGTGTTCCCCTGGCACCAGTCATTAGCAGTTTATGTGAAATGTATTGTATCTACCTTTCACTGGCTCACTCTCCAAACACCAGCAGACACTCTTATGGGTATTTTCCTGTGACCATCAATATACAGGTAAGATTACTGTCCCCCCCCCCCACCAAAAGCTTCTGAATTGAATAAAAATAGTATATTCATTAAACTACACCAAGATTACTCTACTGTCAACTGAAAATTCCCATCTTGCTTTATTTTCATATCAAGTTAAGACCGGCCACATTATTTGACATACTACCTCAATCATAATTTCTACAATGAACCCATTTAACATCAAGATACTTCAAAGGTGTATACATACAATTCAACAGTAAAACTACAGAAAAATAAAGAAATGTCTTCAAGTTTAATATAAACCCTATCATTATTATTTTAAGGAAAAATTCATATTCAGAGATTAAATTTCCATGCAATGATATTAAAAATTCAAATAAACTAAAGTTCAAATAAGATCCCCTTGTGAATTAATGATTAAACTTCTTAAGTCTTAATTTAAATCCTAAAGCCATTTTCCTAATTCGCTTAATCTGTTAATTCTTTGTTGAAAGGGTTCTTGATGCCTGGTAGGAGCTAGAAATTCCTTCTCAGGAGTTATCTAGTTCCTGCAGAGTCCTAGATGTTTTGTGAGTTGATTTCCAAGTGTCACAGATTCTATATTCATTCATTGAATAATGTTTCATGAGTGCTTCCTGTGTGACAAACATTTTTCTACGTTCTATGGATACATTAATGAATAAAACCAAGAATCCATGCTCTCATGAAACTTGTAGTCTAGAGAATATGACCTAAAATAAATGCATTAAATACCTTAAATTACATAAAATTTTAAAGGGTGCTATTGAAAAAATATACATACAGGGTAAAGGGGATAGTGAGTTTGGAGCCAGGTGCTAAAGACGAGTTTTAAATAGAGTAGTTGGGGAAAGCCTCATTGAAAAGGTTTAAGCATGACTTGAGGTAGGTGACTTGGGAGAGTGAGCCACGTGGGCATGTGAAGGAAGACCATGAGAGGCAAAGGAATGTCATAGCAATGGCTGTACATCCTTCTAAGTTACACTCTTAGAGAGTATCTCAGTAGCTGGGTAAAGCTGGGGTTGATTCCAGTTGCTGTCCCAGGATCTCTCACTAGAAGATTACGATTCCTTCAGAGCATCACAAGTCATCATACAATGCCAAACACATCAAACAAATGTAGTTTACCTTCGCTTTTCTGAATTGTATAATTTTAGCCAGCAGGTATTTTTGCTTTGGCCCGGTATCTAATCCAGAAAGACTATTTTCTAATCCAGAAAGACTATTGACACCTTTACTGCTGCTTATCTTAGTTTGGGCACATCCCCTCAGTGTACAGGTGATGTCAGCATCTTCTCCATCAAGGGTTATATTCTGATTTTCCAGGCATTCCTCTCTCAAATACGCCTAGAGTTTTTAATCCTTTGGTATGCTTGTAATAATCTTTGGTTGGTAGTTTCTCAATAATTTTTGTTAACTAATCTTCACACCATAGCTTTCAAAGGTGTCTCTCAATAGTTTTCCGAATCCTGATTCCTGATTAAGAGTAGTTTCGGTCTACTCTGAAATTTTTTGTTTTTCTCTGTTAAATTTCTTTGGTCCTCAAGTCACTATTTCTCAATTACATTAAAAATACTTATCTTTTAATGGCCTTTTAAAAAGCAGTTAGATGCAGTGCTTATCATTTAGCCTGACCTTTAAGATCTCATTTTCCTCTTAGTTATTTCTAATCTCTCCTTTAAGATCTCAATATTTTCTTTAAGAATCTCTCTGTACCTCCAGTTCAATCACCCTGACTTGTTTTATTTTGCTTTTATTCCTGTACTGCTTCTATTATGATCATCAGACTAAAGAAAGCACTCTTCTCAAATCAATCTAGTTTCTTTTTGATTTCTAAGCAAATCTGACTCCAAGATTCAAAATACTCCAGACTCTGAATATCAATGCTACTTTATTAGTTTGCAATAATTTAAGTTCTTTCTCTTTTACAAGTCATAAAAATGGCATATTATTTTAATCTACAGCCGATTACTAATATTTATTTTATAGTCTACCATTTTTAATGGGTGAACTCACAAGCTGAGTCATAGAAATTTAAGCTCTGTTCTGAGCTTATGTGATTAAAAATTCCAAAGTCAATTTGGACCCAAGGGGGAATGATACCTCTGAGCCTCTGGATATTTCACATGAATCCCAAGTTTTCTAGCCCTTTCATCGTTCCCGTTTTGCTCTTTACTGTAGAATTAATTATGAGCTGTCCTATGTAAAGCTGCACAGTATGCTTAGCAATAAGACATCACTCGAGCTCACTCTAGCCATCCTGTCACACCTGAGGCACCTGTGAAGTTCACAACTCAGGGGCACTGGCTCACTAAGACTGCAACCTAACCATAGAATGGTTGTAGAATGCTCTGTTCCCTCATACCTCATCACCACATCAGTACATCACTAAAGGCTTGTTTAAAGAATTACTCTTACTTAGTACATTGTGTCCAAATTTCAAAACAAAAACATTACAAGTCATAATAAAAGGCAAAACACACAATTCAAAGAGACAGAATAAGCATCAGAACCAGATTCAGATATGGCAGAAATTATCACAAAAGGAGTATAAATAACTATGAATAATATGCTAACGGGTGTAGTGGAAAAAATATATACAACATGGAAGAACAGATGGATAATGTAAGCAGAGAGATGGAAATTCTAAGAAAGAATTAATAAGAAATACTAGAAATCAAAAACACTGTAACAGAAAATGAAGAATGCCTTTGATGGACTTAAAGGTAGAATGGATGTGGCTGAGGAAAGAATCTCTCAGCTTGAGGATATGTCAACAGAAATTTCCAAAACAAAACAAAACAAAACAAAACAAAACAAACAAACAAACAAAAACCCAGAGAAGAAAAAGACTTTAAAAAAGGGAATAAAATACTCAAGAACTGTGCAACTACAAAGTGTAATATAGGTAACGACAATACCAAAAGGAAAAGTGAGAAGAAATGAGACAGAACAAATATTTGAAGCAAAAATAACAGAATTTTCCCCAAATTAATGTCACACACCAAACCACAAATCCAGGTTTCTCAAAGAACACTGTGAGGACAAATTCCAAGAAACTACACCTAAACTCTACCCTTAACTTTCACCAAGGCTCTAAGCAACCCCCCCCGCAACAAGTTTATAAGAAGCAACTATTACCAGTATATCAATAGTCCTCAACTGAAGGCTATTTTATTCCCCAGTGGACACTTGTCAATATCTGGGAACAATTTTGGTTGTCATACTGATGGGAAGGTACTACTGGCACCTAGTGGGTAGAGGTCAGGGATGCTGCTGCAGATCCCACCCTGCACAGGACCATCCCCCACAACAAATAATTACCCAACCCTAAAAGTCAATAGTGCCAAGATTGGGAAACACTTCTACAGACAAAGCCCTTAAAGCTTTCAACCTTGAATAATTAAATGGCATGTATTCTGAAGACTGACAGCCCTTGCTGTGGCATCAACAGGTAATAGCCAGCTGCACCAGTGCAAACCCCTGACCAACCTAAAATAAGCCTCCACAAACGACCAAGTTAAAATTTCCCAACCGACAAATTGAAGGGGCAGAGAGAGTTACACCAGTGGTCTCAGCCTGCATTAGCTGGGCGAATTCCTCAAAGAAAAGAACTAGAAAAAGTGGGGAAGATATGACAAGTGGAGAAAAAATTACATATTTTTCTTATTCCTTTTAAATTTTGGAATTTATATCTCTTGCAATCTAAATTATATATGTATATACAAATATATATACTTTGAACAATAATATATAAGTATAATTCATAAAGGCAGTACAATATGTTCAGAAGAATATTTCTGAAGCCAGAGTAAATGGGTGTTAATCCCATGTCTCATAATTACTGACGAGATAATTTTCAACAATTTATTTTGCCATGTCCTTGTCTGAGTCATTTCTCAGGAAAAGTGATATCTGCCCATTTGTTGCCTTACATTCCACCCTGGAGTGTCTAGGTGTCAAAAAAGCCCTTCTATAAGAAGCCTCATTGAGTTATTTCTCTGGTTTCTCTACACCTAATGGCACTTTCCTCTATAACTTTTCTAAGAACTTCCTTTGTTTAACTCTCCTCAAAATACCTATTATGAGTATTATTTCTATTTCTTGCCAGGACTTTGACTGGTATTATTATTAATTATGATGATGATAATGATTGTTACTGTTGATGCCACAATAATTTCTATAGAGGCAAAAATTTCATCTCATGTTGCTGTTTTCCTTACCTCTCATAGCACTCTTAAAATACAATGCAGATACAAACCAAAACCAGTGAGTTCTTGTGTCTTAATTTGATTGCTATTAATATTAATTCATCAAGGTCATTTTATAAAAAAATATTTTACGCATCACTAAAAAAAATAAGCACATCAAGCCAGAGCATTAATGATAAACCAACACAGGAATATCATCTTTTTAACACTGGAGTTTATAATGTTCCCTTTGAATAGTAATTTATTAGCAAATGCCACCGAATTCAGTCTCCTCTAGAATTTTGAAATCTTGAAAAAGAAAATTCCATTAAGCTCAACAAATCCTTAACATAAAATTTAAATAGTTGATAAGCTTCTCATATTGCGATTGTTAGCTTAGGGTTCTCAAGAGATTTGGCTCGGAAATTAGATACAATCAATTTTCTGCCAAAGAATATTGTATCAATTTAATGAAACTGTCACAGACTAGACCAAACAATATACACATGAAATAGGCCAGTTCTTAAAGTTTGGTCTTCAAACTTTATGACTTTTTATTCCAATAAAATAGCAAAAGTTTCTCAAACTTTACCATTTTTTTTTAGTTTGGGGAGCAATTTATTTTCAACAACAAAACGTTCTTTAGTATCTAAAGCATTAAGGCTATAAATTTTATGTGGTCATATAATTTATCACCCTTGCTGGGACAATTTTGAGAATATCAAGAGGGGTTAATAACAATTACATGGGGCAATAGGTATAAACTGGGACCTTATGGAGAAAACTGTGATATTTGATCACTCTATTAAGTTTTATCTGAACTGAATAGAAGAATTTCTTCTTAGATTTTCAGGTTCTTTTTTCCTGTCCTAAAGTAATGCTAGTTCCCAGAATGTCTCCCGTTAGGGTACCTTTCACAATCTTCAACAGGCTTTTTTATTTCTTTGTTTTGTTTGGGGAATTTATGTAAGAATCAGCTATTACTCTTTTCAGTAGGCATAAGACAAGAAACATAAAATCTGCTGGGGTACCTAAAACTAACAGCATTTTTTCTCTGTGATTATAAATTTGATGCCTCCCTCACTAATGTTTATATGTAAAATGAAAACATGCTATAGACAGGTTTGAATGTTGGTAAATCTTTGATCTGTCAGAAAATATCAAAATCAATAACATGATAGGACGAGCGTAGTTTCAAACAAATAAATGTAGCTAATTATAAAACTAAAGTTTGAAGTTTATCTGTGAAGGAAATACGGGTGAGAAAAATGTCATATACAGAATTTTCTGCCTGCAGCAGTGTGAACTGATTAAGACAACAGCCTTCAGTATGAAAGTCTGTGATGCAAATAAATACAGAACCGTAGCATTGAAAACTCTATTGATGATGTTGACATAAAGTGTATTAAATATAATAACCTTGTAAATGCTCACATTTCAATCAAGATACGAATATTTTTCTTGTCATTTCATGGTTCTATTTTGAAGCAATAAATCATTATCTATGTACTGCTTTGCCATGATTAATGTTTAAATGGATGAGCTAAATTCCACCGAGCTTTGTGAAACCTTAAAAACTGAATATAGAATAACAGCTCTGAGCAGTTTATACATAATAACATTCAAAAGTGAAACTCTTTTACTGTAGCTTAAAGCAGTATTTTGATATATAATGAATAGTACAATATATATATATATATATATATATATGTATATATGTATATATGTATATATGTAATGAACATCTGTGCTGATAACTTTATCAAGCACATTCTATTAAGCCTTTATGAATTTTAAGATAAATGACTTTTTTTAGCTGATACAGAAAAATTTTAACATTCTGCAAAGTGAAATGGTAATCAAGTTAAAATCACAACTTAGAACTTTCTAAGCAGCACAACAACTCATGATTCAAACTGAATCATTCACCACCCTCGAAGAGACATACTCAACACATCACTCATTCAAAACATTCTTCCCATTGTAAACACAGCACGTAAAGGGATGAGTCAAATTAGTAAGATGATGGAAAGTTGTCCTGAGAGCATGCCATTTGTTGGAGCCACATCCCAAGTTGATTTATAATAGTTATAACACAGGTAAGCCTACCCCTTCTACAAGTTTGTTGCCACTCTAGGGAATTGCAGGAAGGTCTAGTTTGAATTATTAAGTAGTATCAGTAAGAGAGTAGAATATTAGGTGTTTATAAGATTTCCTAATATTCATTAATTCATTCTTCTATTCAATGATTAAGTTATTCAACAGCCATTTGTTTTAACTTTCAGATATAGAAGTCAAACATTAAGCACTGAAGAACATTAAAATCAAACAGACAACAATAAACCTGTGGCAAACACAATAATGCCCCCCAAAGTGTCCACTTCCTAATCCCTGAAACCTATGAATATTTCACTTTACACAGAAAAAGATATTTTTTTACATGTGATTAAGTTAAGAACTTTGAGACAAAAAGATTATCCTGAATTACCCAGCTGGGCCCAATGTAATCACATGGATCCCTATAAGGGAAAGAAGGTAGTTGAGTCAGAAACAGGAATTTGAAGATGTTGTACTGCTGGCTCTGAAGATAGGAGAAGAGACCCTTAAAGAATGTAGAAGTTATAAAAGGCAAGGAAATAGATTTTCCCCTAGAGCTTTCAGATGGAATGCAACCCTACAGACACTGATTTTAGTGCAGTAAGACCCATTTTGAACTTCTGATTTTTAAATTGTTATATTAATTTAGTAATAATTTATATTACTTAAAAGTAAAATTAATGTTGTTTTAAGTCAAGAATTTTGTTATAGCAGCAATAAGAAACTAATACACCACCTTAAAGGAATTTATAGACTAAAAGAACCAGAGACCAAATATACAGATTAACAGAACAAAATCACTATTCCCTTGAGAGATAAAAGCATGAGAGATAATAATAAAATACTTACAATTGGCAACATTTTTTGAGTACTTACTATAGGCCAAGCACATAATCTAATTTTCACAACAACACTCAATGTAAAAATGTTTCCACAATTTCAGCAGTGGGAAATTTTTTTTTTAATTTATTTTACTCAAAATAAGATTAATAATTGGGAAAGCTAGAGCTTGAATCCATGCTTTGTGATTCCAGATCATAAAGTCTGAACTATTAAGTTATAATGCCTCAGCAAATGCACACGATGGGAATTAAGTTAAATAATACCTAAGATCGGTCATAACAAATGGATAGAACTTAACCAGGTAATTAATTTGTGCATATATTAGTGAGGTGGGGAAATTATTGCTGAGAATGGGAGCAGTTAACACAACATACTTGTCCTGCATAAATATCTTAATTCAGGTCTTATGTAACATATAATCATAGTCACCAATATATGTTATGCTTTATTTAATAGAAGGGTTCCTGTTACATGGAATTTTACCATTTTTCAGTTTTTGGTAGGTTTCACTGAGTAACTTATCCCCCAGAGAAATGAGAGAGCCAATATGACACGGTGAGAACACATACATACCCACACAAGCACAATGGTCTGACACTGATTTATTTATCTTTGTGAGTTCACATAAAGTGTCATGAAGCCAGGTACATACTGTACACCCACAAATTTTATAGAATAAACAAACCAGTTAATGAAAATATAATACTTTATAGTTTAAACTGCCCTAATTAGCAATCTAGTATTACACCCCCATAACAAATGCACTCCTTCAACTCAAGTGATTAGAGTCAGGCATTAAAGGAATTATTTTAAATGTCAGAACAAGGAATCCGTATGCTTTTGTTAAAAAAATTTTACCAGTGAACGTTTTAAATGGAAAAATACAATGTTGTAACTTAAACTTAGGAAAGTAATAAAACTAAACAGAAATGTACTTTAAAATTTTGTTTGAAAGATAAGAGTCTGCAATATTGGATAGTATCCATAGGAATGGGAAGGAAGAAAGGAGAATGTATGAAGTATTTTAAAAATTGAATTAACCAATTTTGCTGGGTGATTAGATGTAGAGACTATTGGGAACAGAAGAAAAGATGAATCCAATATTCTGAAACTAGGTTACTGGGAGCTTTGTGGAGGCACTAGTAGGCATGCTCAGATGAATTCTTTTGGGGACTTGCTAAATTTGGGACTTCACTTGGAATAATATCCTGTGATATGTTTTCTGCAAAGCTAAAGTTCTGGTGGCAATTAGTAGTTTTTATGAGAAAAAAAAGAAATGGGATTCTGTGGTAAAACAATTATTGAAAAATTAGAACTAATTAAAGTGATTTTTTTTGTTACAACTTCTCAGAACCTTTAATGTAATATGCATAATAACTATCTAAGAGAATAAGCACAAGCCTGCAGATTTTTTTTTCCAGCATATTTTCTGAATATATACTCAAGATAACATATTTTAAAAACAAAAGTATGGAATTTCCCAGTAGGACATGAAAGTGAGAAAAATTGTGACTAGGAGAAATAGAATGACTGAAAGTATTTAGATTATAAAGGTGATAGTTGAATGTGGGAATGATGAAAATAGTAAAGAGAAAATAATGTTTGAATAGAGAGTTCAGGACAAATATAGATAACTCTTCTACCTTAAAAAGACAGAACAAAGAGTAGAACACATCAAAGAATACAGGTAAATTGAAATGAGAGATTTAAAGGACTTGGAGCAGTGTGGCATCACTGAAAGAAAAAGAAAAAAATATTTCAAAAAGATTCTCTTGGTAACAAACCAAATTTTGTATACAGGTGGTGAAGAACGAATACTGAGAAAACATTTTTTTGAGGGATCAATTTTGATTAGTCTTCCAAAGAAATCAGATTCAGAGAAATGGTACAGCCAGCATTCAGTTTGAAAGAGTCTAGAAAAGTATAGAATGAGTAATTTAAGTTACAGATTTATAGAAAATGTAAAATGTTTGTGAAATACTTAAAACAGAAACTTGGAGAGCTTACATATTAGGGTTAACAAATTGGTAGCTAAGTAGGCCCTGATCATGTTGTTTATTTGTAGAAAAAAAAGTCATTAATAAGAGAAAAATGAGAGTCAATTAGATCCTAGAGAGAGAGAGAGACAGAGACAGAGACAGAGACAGAAGAATTTGGAAGACAAAGGAATGAGAAAGATATTTTTGTAGTAATGAAAATGAAAATGCCTCAGGTGACATTAACTCACTGTAAGAAGCCAAAGATCTGTAGGAGCAGGGATCCCCGCATGTGAACAGGATTGTGATGGAAAGGTCATTGCTTTTAGAAACAGGAAGATGTCTTGCATCTTGCCTCAGTCACTCTGTGCCATAAACTGATAAGTGTCTTTAACTTCTCTTAGCCTTAATTCTCTTATTCTTTTTGTTGAAATGGTTTGTAGATAATAAAACTCTTAAGGCAGGTACAAGTTATTATAATACAGTCAAAAAAGAGAGAAAAGATCACATATTTTTCCATTGCTTTTTCAAAAAATGTTTTTTCCTTCCTTGTTCTATTTCCAATATAAATGATTTTAGAAATTAAAAGCGTGATTTCATGTAGTTTCCTCTATCCATCGATAATTGCAATGTAGATTTGGGTTAGACTTTCAGAGTGATACAGATTCCCTGTTTGCTTAGTCAAACCACAATCTACCCTTTTCCACCCTGCTCTGAGTCCCTTGGAGGCTGATTTTATGGACTGCACCAATGGGCTCCTTTGCTCTCTGTCTTTCTATTTGATTCTACCAGTAGGACTAACTGTACAGATTCCCTGTTTGCTTAGTCAAACCACAATCTACCCTTTTCCACCCTGCTCTGAGTCCCTGGGAGGCTGATTTTATGGACTGCACCAATGGGCTCCTTTGCTCTCTGTCTTTCTATTTGATTCTACCAGTAGGACTAACTGTAAGAAGATTGTAATGTGGGAGAAAAGAACGGTCAGAGCCACAGATTGACTGCTCCCCTCTACCAAAGGCCAAGACCCCCATAGAATAGCTGTCTCGCAGAGCTACTCTGTGTTCTAATAATCGCTCCCTCACTTTTCTGTTTCAGACCTTGCGGTGAAAATAGCTCCGTGCTGTGGCTCCGAGGTGTGGCTCCGTGCTGTGGCTCCACTATCTCATGTTTCCCTTAACTCTGCCAACAACTTTGTAAACAATTTTGCTTCCCCTTAATTAAATTATTTCCAATTACTCATTTATGTGTGTCATCTGTTTCCTCCAAGACCATGACTGACAAAATCGGAGAATGTGTGTGTGTGTGGGGGCGGGGGGGCACACGAAGCATTTCCAAATTTGGACAAGATTCCATTTCTCAGCTATATTATATAATTAAATTCCTTATCAGTCCATACTGATTCCTATTTCTCTAACATTGACAGTAAGATGTAGTCAAACTAGTTACTCTGAGAAAGCTAAGTAACTGTTTTTAGCTCTGGTGAGTTCATCATATAATTAAATTCCTTATCAGTCCATACTGATTCCTATTTCTCTAACATTGACAGTAAGATCTAGTCAAACTAGTTACTCTGAGAAAGCTAAGTAACTGTTTTTAGCTCTGGTGAGTTCATGTAGCCTACCATGCCAGTTTATTTATCTGTATAATATTGGTAATGAAACTGACACAAAGGAATAATAGGTAATTTTTGTTCAAGGTCTGCGTCACCTTGAAAAAGTTACTTCTCATCTATAAATTGTGAATAAGTAGTTTACTTGTTAATAGTTTTGTTGAATAGATTAAATAAATAATATATGGAAAGTGCTTTGGACAGTACTGTTGGTCAAGATTCTCCAGAGAAACAGAGTCAATAGGATAGATATAGATCTAGAGATAGAGATCTAGAGAGAGACAGAGAGATGACATATATAGATATAGATGTAGATAGAGATAGAGATGTAGATATAGATAACTATCTCCTGTACATAAGAAGACATTTATCACCAGAATTGGCTCACACAATTATTGAAGCTGTAAAGTCCCGTGATATGCCTTCTGCAAGCTGGAGGACCAGGAAAACCAGTGGTACAATGGATTGAATATCCCCCCAAACTCATTAAGGCTTGAATTGTGTCTCCCAGGTTTTATGTATTAGAAACTTGCCCCCCACTGTGACTGGGGGGGGGGGGGTTTCTATTATGGCAATTGAAAAGTGGGGCCTTAGGGAGGTGATTAGATTGTAGGACCATGCTGTAATGAATGGATTAATAACAGCAGTCAGGGGTGTGGTTCTTAGGGCCTTTATAAGGCCATATGAAACATTAGGGCATATGAAACATTAGTCTTTCTCTATTCCACCATTTTCACAATGTGATACTCTGTCGTCAGTGTCACTACCACCAAGGCTCTTACCAGATGTGTTCCTTGGACTTTGGACTTTCCAGCCTCAGAAACTGTAAGCAATAAGTTTTGTTTTGTTTATAAATCACCCAGTTTCAAGTATTTTGTTATAAGCAACAGAAATGGATTAATGCAAGTGTTGTCATTCAGTCTGAGTTTGAAGGTCTGAGAACCAGGGGCTCCAATGTCCAATGCCCAGGGCAGGAGAAGATGGATGTCCCAGTTCAAGAAGACAGATAGAAATTCACCCTTCTCTGCCTTTTTGTTCTATTTGGGTGGGTCTTCAATGGACTGGATAATGCCCACACACATTGGTGAAAGGTGGATATTCTTTACTTAGTCTACCAATTGAAATGCTAACCTCTTATAGAAACATCCTCAAAGTCACACCTAGAAATAATGTTTTACCAGCTATTTGGGCATTCCTTAGTTCAGTCAAGTTCACACATAAAAATAACCATCACAAGTGCCTTGGGTATAGTACGTACTACAGAAATATCAGCTGCTCCTTGTCTTCTTGTTCTTTTTGTACTTGTTGCTGTTGTTATTATTATTGTTATTATTATTACTACTACTCAAATGAGAACAGTCATGCCACAGTGACTTCAGTTGCCCAGGGACCCTATAACTTCCAGTGAAATGCTCAGCCTAGAATGATCACCCACACTATTACAAGACTTTTGCCAAAGCTAATTCCATAATTCTTCAGATGCCTGTTTACCTCAGTAAATACCCAAAACCAAAGCCTCCCAATTTATGCATCATCACTGGGAATACTATTCCCATATCACAATTGATTTCTCATAATTCAACTCAATTTCCTTTTATATCTTGCTCAAGAAAGCTCTTAATTTTACCTCTTAAAACTCTGTTCATCACTAGCAAATACATGGAAATCATTCAAACCTTTTATTTCATTCGATCTCTTCTTCAACAACCTTGTAACCTTGAACCCATTGAACTAATTTTGTGAGCCAATTCATATATATAAATATGAATTGAAATCAATTATTGGAGTTGCCAAATCCAAAACTTGTAGGATAGGCTGGAAGACTAAAATCTCAAGCAGAGTTTCTATGACACAGACTTGAGAGAGAATTTCTTCATCTCTGGGAAACCTGTTTTTGCCCTTGAGGCCTTCAACTGATACAATGAGGTCCACCCACGTAATTGAGATTAATCTCCTTTACTTAATGAAAACCAATTGTAAATGTTAATAACATCTATGAAATATCTTCACGGCAACATCTAAACTAGCATTTGACCAAAAAACTGGCATCCTAGCCCTAGCTTAGCTAAGACGATACATAAATTAACCATTACACATCATTAAATTCTATTTCCTTTTTTTTCTCTTTTTTTTCAGTCTGGAAAAGTCCAACCCCGGTTTATTCTAACTACTTGCCAACTATATTTCTTCAGGAAGGTCATGCTCCCAGTCACCAAGATAGATATTTGGTATTTCTCCTATCATTGTAAATCTCTACATACATGCTTAACCCCAAACCCACTCTTAGCTCACAAACATGCGACAAATTTCATCAAGATAAATGAGCAATTGTAAAGGAATTCCCTCATTTTCCCATCACCAAATCTACTAAGTTTGAGTATTTTTATCTATGTTCTCTGCCTCCTCTTCTGGTATAGATGAAAGAATATCATCTGTTTTAATTAATGTCTAGTTCTTCACTTGTGCTCTGTAGTCCATTAACTATTGACTTCTCAAGGAATTTCTTCTGTCAACTGAGCTGGTGCTGTCTTAAATGGTCAGTTTCTTTTTTCATTGGGCATATCCAGCAAGTGTGCTAGTATCTCCTTATTTAAGAACAAACAAAAACAAATCAAAAGAGCAAAACCGAACACAGACAAACATCCTTTTGTGTGACTGTAGAGAAACATTTTTGTATTTCTGCACTGTTAGATATTAAAGAGCAAATTTTACGAAAACTTAGAACCTGAGATAAAAGACAAGCATAAAGCATTAACAGACAAAATAGCCAGTTAAGAAAAATAAGCTCTATTGATATAGAGTAAAGCTAGGTACTTATAACCAACAATAATTTACTGCATGCTATCAAAAGACTAGAGGACAGGAGATCAAATGTCTTCAACACAAAGAAATGACTATGTTTCATAGTGTTGAATAGCATAACTCTCTCTCTCTCTCTCTCTCTGCTCCACCATTTTCTGCCATGTGAGACCCCTGCATTGCTGTAAAGCCACCACCAAAGAAGACCCTCACCAGATGTGTTCCCTGGAATTTGGATTCCCCAGCCTCAGAAACTGCAAGTAATAAATTTTATTTTCTTATAAATCACCCAGTTCCAAGTATTTTGTTATAAGCAACAGAAATGGACTAATATGCATCCCAAAAGAGGAAAATTGGAAAGTTTTATGCAATCCTTGAACAGAATAGTATATATTAAATCAATATATATAAAGAAGTTATTTTTTTCTATTTTAAACATGTCTATAATGAATCAAATTTACTGTTTTTACTCATACATACCTATTCAATTTAATAAACAAATATTAATGTCTAGTTAATTATTTTAATTCAACGTTTTAAAATTCATTGTCATCGTATTACTCATTAGGTGACTTTAGAAATAAAAACCAATTTCATAATTTTACAGCTGAAGAAAAAATAAAATATAACAAATTTTCACAGAAAGAAAGTTGAAATATGAATTATAACTAAATCATTTAGTAATAACATAATCACAGATATGTTTAATAGTCTTAACAAAGTTTTATTAAGTTATAAAGGAGACATGTACTAGAGGTAGTTTTACAACAACAAAAAAGAAAAATTATAATAAGAATGCAGTAGTCTTGTTTATATCAACTTCACACTCAGATATTTAAAAAACATACATTCAAGGTACTTCAAAAAGTTCACGACAAGATTCATTTTATCTTTTAATTCTGTTTTCCACAAACTTTTCAAGTATCCTTGAATATGTACAAGTAAATCAGAAATAACTATTTACCTAAGTAGATGGATAGCTTTCCAATATTGAGCTTTCCAGTTTGTCAGTTTATTGGCAAACATAAATAATTCACTACTTTAAAAGAAAAACTGGTGCTGCTGGGTCAATAGGAATAATTGCTTTCATGAACACACTGGAAAACTGTGAGGAATTCCAATTTCTGGCTACCAATGTTGTCACACCCCAGGTGGAGACATTTTACCATGTAGCCTATCAGTAAAAACCCTGGCAATTACACGGAAATGCAGGCAGTCTTTTAATAAAATGTTATCTAATTCTCACTTATGAAAAACGAGGAAATAATATTTTGAGGATTGGAATGTATTACTTCTTTTATGGTTATTTATTTGCTTGCTTGCTTGATTTCCAATTCATAGTTATGTCTGAAATCTGAATTTTGATATAGTGTATAAAAATACAGTACACATATCCATTACTATTCTCTGTACTAGTTGTCACCATTTATAACCCCTTACTTTGATGACAAATTAAATGAGGTAGATAGATTGATGTTTCCAATAAAAGATGAATGACTGAGTGAACATATTTATCTCCTGCTCCTTCCAACCTACCATCGAGATAACATAATACATGCAAATTAAGACTCAAATAATAACAGTGCTAGCAATGGGACAAGATACCACCAGTAGATCAGAAATCGAGGAAAGATATGTAGAAGGAAATAAGAAAATGGGGTCAGACTGAGTGAGACTGAACAAAAGAACCTACGATCCAAAACGGGTTGAAAGAATCCTGCTGGGAGGTAAGTTTATAGCACCTCATTGTTACTCCACACTACGTTCTTTTCTTCTTCATCAGTTACAGGGTTCACCAACCATTCAATACCCTCCTGCCAGGACTCTTTCAATTGTGACCTGCCTGTCTCCCTCTGTTTCCCAATAATCCAGCACTCAGTTCCTCTTAGTAAGGCCTCCAAAAGAAACAAACCCACATGGTTTTTGAAAGAGATCGCAGCAAATACTGATTAAACCAGTGTAGCACTTCATGTAAAAGCAGTTAAAAACCACTGTAGATCACTAGACATTTAATGTGAAATCTTGACATGAAAGAGAAGCAAGAGGGACAAATATTATACTGACTCTAGAGAAAACCAAAAAAAAAAAACAAAGATTTTCTACATGTATATTATAAAGAGAAGAAAAAATATCCAAGAATGTAAGGCTAATGCAGCTAGATTATATGTGTATTGATGGAGTTTGGATGTGTTGTCTCCACCAAAACTCAAGTGGAAATGTCACCCCCAATGTGGCAGTATTAGGTGTTGAGTCATGGGGGCGCAGATCCTTCATAAATGGATTAATACTCTCTCTAGGCAGGGGGATTAATGAGTGAGTTCTCCCTCTATTAGTTCCCACAAGAGCTGATTGTTTAAAAGACCCTAGCACCTCCTCTCTCTCTCTCTTGCTTTCCCTCACCATGTGATCTGCTTGTATCCACCGGCTGCCTGCCCCTTTCTGCCATGAGTAGGAGCAGCCTGAGACTCATGCCAAATGCAGCTGTCCCAGAATCGTAAGCCAAATAAACTTATTTTCTTTATAATTTACCCAGTCTCAGGTAGCTCTGATATAGCAACACAAAATGGACTAATTCATGTATATAAAGAGATACGAATTTCACTGATAATATATATAACATACAGATACAGCATAATGAGGGTTTATTATTAATTTCTGGTCTTCTTAAAAACAGATATTGATGAAATTCTTATCAAAGAGTAATTAAAGTAATGTATCTATCTTATCTCTAATTTTCTATTCAATGCCATTCATACTTCTACTATTTATTGAGTACCTACTAAATGCATGGGCTAAACTGGAGGTGATTAAAATTTTATCGTAATTGTAATAGTGATTAATTAATATATTTTTAAATCCTCTAATGTATTACAGACGCTACTAAATTCCAGGAACTGCCTGAGGTATTGTGAAGATTTTGATAAACAAAAGAGACAGTAACTGATTTTTGGGAGACATAATATTAAAGAAGAAAAAGAAATAAACAATAAAAATTAAGTTAGTGAAAGAGGACTATAAAAATGAAACAATAATATAATAGAAAGCAATAAGGTATAACTATATGTAGAGTAGTGGTCTATCTGCTAAGTAGGAAGACTTATGTTATATGATATTTCAGTTGAGCCAGAAACTGATGAGAAGGAGAAAAAAACATCTGAGTACCACGGAGGTGGGGAAATGTACTTTCCAGTCAAAGGGGATGGCAAGTTTCAAAGACCAGAGATAAGAAAGAGTCTGGATTGTCCAAGGGACAGAAAGAAGACCAATTATACAATCTCTCTCAGACACAGCTTCATCTTCTATTCAATGAGATTTACATTACTTATTTAGAGCTGTTGGAGGCTTGAAGGTAGGAGTGAATACAGGATTTTTAGTAGACAGTGGTACAGAATACATTAGAAGAGAAAGTCAGTTAATGATTATTTTGATTGTAACTTCTTAATCTTCTACAGTTTATCCCATGCTAACAAAATAATATTGTTTATCAAGACTTGCCTAATAATATTGAACAATATCAAGTATTTTGAGAATTAAGATAATGACGTGGAAAATGTTTGTGGCATTAAGTTTTAGACCAAAGTGAATTTCTAAAAATAAAAGGGGTGGGCAACATGCAGTACAGCATAGTATAAATAAAGATAAACTTGAGTAAGAGGGCTGGATTCCAACTGGGGTCCTACCATTGAGGATCTACTTGCTCTTGGATCACTTGCTAATTAACATTGGGCTTCAGTTTTATTTTCTATAAAACAGAAATAATGATATGCCCCTTTACAAAGTTGGTATAAATTTGGTCTCACATCAAATTATTTTATTTTCAGCATAGCACTTAACTAAATTTTCTGTTCATGTTTTTAACTATTTTATTTATTCATTTCATTTGTCTTTATGACTACCACAACTAGAATGTAAGTTTTATAATAGAATGTACTTCGTTCAGTATGTTTAGATATACCTCGGGTTACCTAGAATCATGCCTATCATGTAGAAGTTCTTCCATTATATTTGTTAAATAACTGAATGAAGGAATGAATACTATCTAGTTTGTTTAAATGGTATATCCATGAAACTGAAAATTTGTGTACTTTTCTTCACAATAGTTTAAGCAAGTTTAAAAGATCTGAATATGGAGTCAATAATAAGATACCGCCCTATGGGTCAGACTAAGAGATAGTGCAGTGATAATGGCAAAGTTTTAGGGCTGTAAAAGTGAGAAAACAGGCACAACAGCTGCACATCTTGGAGACTGACTGACAATAGGTGAACGATGGGAGCTGGAGTTTGAAAAGTTTTACAGACATACTAATAAAAGATCGTCTCAGTTAACGCCCTTAAGAGATACTAATAGCAAACACTTTTCCAAGCAAAATTCAAAATAAAATGAGTCATTCTGAGAAACATAATTGAGTTTAAAGGGGCAGCATGGTAAACAGTGATTATAAAAATCAACAGAAAGAAAGATCATTATGTGAAGGCTTTCTTGTAAAGACTACTAATTACATCAGTTTTTTAGTCATGTTCATTCACACTCAATAACACTATACTAAGCACTGACTTCAAACATAAAAGGCACGAGTACTGAGAAATTGGATCTATCCCCTCACACCCAGGTGAGATCAACTATGAGTTCCTGGTAATAGCTCATAGATTTGAGGTCAAGAGAACTAGAGATTTTTCATGAAGAGTTTTTTCTTTGAACATCCTTCCAGACTTACAAAGAAAAACTGATCAATTGGAAACTTTCAGAGATAAATCAAGTTTATTAGATTGGTTAACCTTGATTTTTCTACTAACGTATGTTCTCCAGTGCTCATATGTAACAAAATTACTTTGCATTTATTGACACATTTCAATAAACTCCTTCTTAAAAAACATGTGTACATGTGACTATTTGATTCGTAGAGCCAGATGGTAAGGTTTTAAGTGGAACAAAATGTTGCATGGTTGTACATAGGGCAGTGGAGGGCAAGCAAAAAAGGCCAGTTTGGTTTGAAAAAAGGAGATAGATGACCTATTCCATCTGAGGTCAAATTTAGCTATTTCTAAGTGAAGAATTCTGAATTTCTAGAATATAATCACCACCTCATCACTAACATCAGTGTTATCATAATTGCTTTTTAATTTACAACTTTCACAAATGCTATTTGAAATTTATCAATACTAAAATTAACTTCCTACTTCACCCCTCTCCCAATTTATACTCTTCAGTGGTAATTATTGTTAAAATTTTAAGGTGTGCTTTTCCAGGATTTTTTGTGTGTGACATTAGAGAATGAAAGAGTATTTTCCATTTTTTATATAATAACAGACATGAATTGAGTACTTTCTATGGGCCCTGTATTATTTAAATTATTTACATGTGTTATCTCACTTAATGAGCACAACCCCTTGACATCTGAGTGATTAATATCCCTATCTAATATGTAGAGAAATAGAAACTTTAAGTACGCTAAACAGACTTGTATCTGTATGTCTCCATACATTTAACATTCTTGTGTGTGAAGTATTCATATACATATGCATATATATATGCTTCCAAAAGTTTATGGAAAAATAGAATTAAAAAATAATATGAATCTTTCCATGAACTTTTTGAAATGCCCTCGTGTTTGTGTGTATATAAATATGTGTATGTATATAAAATCACATAATCTTGGAAACATTGTTTCTGGAAAAATTGGAGGTGTATTGCTGGGTCCAACTGTGGGGCTGTTTTCCATTTGATAGTTATTGGAAAGTATTCCTGTAAAGAGATTAAAACAAATTTCACTCTCGTTCTCATCTAATCACATGTGGAGAAGTATTTTATCTCACAATTTCAGTAATATTGGATCTTATCAGTCTTTTATTATATTTTCCAGTATAATGGTTTTAAATATGGTAATTTCTTATTTTTTAATTTGCAGTTATTTTCCCACTAAGATATTAGAAATATTAACTGCTCATTACATATGTAGTAAATATTTATTGTCAGTTTTGCGTTGACTCTTGGATTAGTTTTGATCTAATCCTCAGCTTACCACAAAAATGAATACAACCCCCTAAAATTGATACCAAGTTTGTTTTGACCACTTTAGGAGCCTTTGAAATGGATACGGCCGAAACCTACTTTTTTTGGGGGGGCGGGGGCAAATGGAGTTCGCTTTTTCCTTTTATCTAAAATGGTCCTATGATAACTTGAAGAATCAAAAAAGAAACATTCTAAATCTGAGGATGTACTTCTTGGTCTTTATTGTGAAACTTTTGACTTGACCTCATTATATTATTTTTCAAACGATATGGAATGACAGTACTTGTTATGGCACAATAACAATATAAAATATGTATGCATAGTATTCAGGTACCAAATAAACACACTACCATAAATAAATCAAAAGTTTTAAAATTACCTGCATAATAAATAGAGTGTTTATAAATGTATAGTCATTTTATAGGTACAGAGATGCCTCTGATGTTTGACCATCTGGCAGCTTGGACAGGAGATGTCCTTGAGGCAGATGCACCTGTAAAATACTAAAAGATTCTTTACAATTGTTAGTCAAATAAGTGGGTTTAAAACTGTACCTGTAAATATATTTAAATGTCTGATCTCTTTGCTAGAAACTTTAAATCTGTACATTGCTAAAGTAACCGTTAAATCTACTTACTTGTTCCACTTCATTCAATGGTTTCCTTCAAACATCTTTCGTAGGAAGAATAGCATTCTTAGTTGACTGCCTATAGTAGAGAATGGTATTTGGGATTGGGAATAATTGCACTTACATTGACTCTTAAACTTACAAAGAAAAAAAGCTGGGGAAAGGGAAATAAAATTAATGATCTTCATTTTATAAAAGAGGAGAGAGACTTTGACACAGAGCTCATAATAATGACACAACACAGTAATATGAACCACAGTTTTAAAATAGCAAGTCTATTGTTATTCTCACTATAGCAAAAAATTCCAGCTATGTCATAAACATGAAAATTGAAAAATCCAATTTTTATGAGACACCAAAAGATAAAAACTCAATTTACATAATATTTACATGGTCTTAAGATTAGATTTTAAAAACACAAGTTAATTGCAGTAGTTGTATTTTAAATGAATCAAAACATGTCCTGATGTATTGTGGAATAGAAAGAACAGAAGAAATGCCAAAGAGAATCATAATAATTCATTTTATTTTCTAAGGAAAATACGTAGTTAATTTGATTTGTCTATTGTTGTCTCCATTTAGACTGAGAAAACTGAATATAAAACCCTTCATGATGTCCTTTAAGTTTTTGTTAAACTGCTTTAATATAAACCTAGGTATAATCAACTTATAAACCATGATTTCTTAACAGAAATTTTAAACATGCAAAATATGTTATAACTCATATTAGTTCTTTTGCCAACAGACAAGAAAACATTTGAAGCTCTGGCAGTTTTGACTCAGTTTTATTTTTCCTAAGGCTAAATTTGAGAAACATTACTTCTTTTATGCTATACACTTTACCTCCCTTTTTCTTCACAATTCCCATTGCTATTTTTCTAATACAACCACACTTCTCCTACAGACAAGCAAATCTTGCCTAAGGATGTCTCTACTGATGGGAATTCTCATGAGAATAACTCTTAAATATCTATTATGGATAACATTTTAAAATAATTTAAAATAGATTAAATTCAACATTTTCTTTAATGTTACACTTGTTTTTGTTTCTTTCTCATCTTCTCTCCAACACGAAGCTACATTCATTTGTTCTGAATTTCCTGCTGACTGGCGATTGATTAGCCATATGAAAAATACAGTTTCAACATCACTTTTATTAAAGTTAATTTGTTCAGTAACTGGCAAAGAGTTACATCAAATATCTATAGGGGTAGATTAATATGGAGTTGAGGTCTCAATATGCACTTCTTGCTTTTCTATCTCTTATGTGACATTTAGCAAATGGGTCATAAGAAACACCACATTGAGACCTAAATGACAGAAGGTTCTGAGAGCTCATGGTTGACTTTGTTATTTGGTAGCTGACCCAGGAAAGCTCCGACTGATGCTTAGAAGGAGTGCCTGCTGAAAAAATGACTCAGCTGGGCAGAACATGTGCTGAAACTAAACGGCAGCAGGGAATCCAAACACCTGCTGTCTGGTGAACTGAAATAAGCCACTGTAAGCTAAAAAAACAGATTTAAAAAATAAAGACCAGAACCATATACCTTCAAGAAATTCTAAACTGGTTTAGATATTAGGCTGCACCCATCCTGAGTAAAGACTGCATTTCAAAGATCTGTTTAGAGCATAGAATAAACAGATCTTTGGAGGATAGAACAAAGAAATTCTGGGCATAATGGGCTGTTTGATTCCCATGATACAGCAGTATACTAAAGCACTGCTCTTTGCAAAAGTCAAGGTCTCCCTCCGGCTGTGAGTTGCATTAGGCCTCTCTCCTGGGGTACATGAGAATGGAAGCTAAGGGAGTGGAGGAAGGGGCATTCTGAGAGGATAATAAAGAAATGGGAACAAAGCTGTGCCCTCTCCTGTTCTTTCTTCCTAGTGAACAAGAGCTGTCATTCCAAAACTAATTCAGAACTAGGTCATAAAGCATTTAGTTATTTTCAATCCATGTGAATGCAAAATCTGCTCTTACACAAAGTAGATGTGGGTCTTATGAAGTAATGTGGGTCCAGAAATTCAGGGAAGTAACAGAAAATATATCATTCCAAGATTTTTCACTGAAAACAGGAAGAATAAGAGCAGTCCCAATCTTATTAGAGAATGGCTATCAAAAGGAACTAGTAGATAGCAAGCCCGAGTCTTACTGCGAAGGCAGTTACCAGGATTCTTCTATGAGCTGGAGCACATAGAAACTTGAAACACTCAAAGGACGAGGGAATAAGGAAACCAAGGAGAAATCTACTCTACTCATGAGAGTATGTGGAGAAGATGCCCCTGATAGTTCTGCAAAAATACGTCTATCTGCTTTTGAGTGAACAGTAGATGATACTCTGCCTGAATGTCATTTGTCTTAAGAAGAAAAACACGCATTGTTCTTGTGGAAAATTCCAGAAATCCATATTCTTCCTGACATTTTTTTCAGTATAGAAACTATCCTATAATATTTAATAATATTATGTAATTATGTATAACTATTAATTAATTAATATTACATAATATGGATGGTTAGGCTATAATTCTTCATATTTGCTGGGTGTACTAAGAGTTTATAGGTCTCAAGCTGAGGAAGAGGAGATTGTTTCTTTTGAATGTGGCTCACTGGTAAACACGTTCACAGCAAATAGAAAATAAGAGGTTTTAAAGGTGGTGACATCAGCTCCAAAGCCATCGTAGTTCTGACAATAAGGAATCAGGCTGATGTTTAAGTCCTCAAATGGAGGAGCCCAGGTATCCTTATTTGTAACAGGATCTTCTTTAAACACAAGCCTGAGGAAGAGGACTGTCGGTGTCTTTTCAGTGGCAATAATGCTGTGTAGTGCTGTCTTTCTGACTGTTGGAATCCAGTTCCCTCATTCTTGGTTTTATCTGTAGAAGGCCTCCAGAGGGATTTAAAATGAGTCTCATTATATTTAAGATTGAGTCTTACTATACCACTATACCTATCCATAGCACCAACCTCTGAGTCCCCATGCAGTTCTTCTGATCCTGCATCTGTGTTTCCTGTCTACAGTGGTTTTCACTGCTGTGGTTGTGGCTCCTGTCCTGGCACATAGTCTAGACACTGCATCACAGTCAGATGTCACTGTGGCTACATCAACCTGGAACTTGAGGGGGAAAGTTTATTTCTCTGACAGTCCCAGGATGTGCACTGGGCCAATCTTCCTCAGGTGACCTCCTAGGTCAGCGCCAGAACAAAGCCAACCTTGCTTCCTTCTTCTCTTCTGCCAACACATCCCTTTGACCATCACTGTTCTTGTCGGCGTGGCACTTTCTGAGCTAGTTTTCAAATAGTCCTTCCCATGCCATGGGCTCCCTTAGTCTTTGTCAAGATGCCAATTCCCTGCCCCGAAGCCAAGTGCTGAAAATGGGAATGATAATTTCTCTATTGCTCTGCAAGTCCCAGAGGCTATTCTGCGGCCAAAACTGCTCACTTATTTCTGACCTCCTAGACCAAGGTATTCCAGCATCTCCTGGTTCTTCCCATCTTTTGGCTCAGTCCTCACCAGGAAGCAGTTTTGCTTCAACAGTTGTGGCCACAATCCAAATGTAATGTGAATAAAGCAAGATAGAAGTTAAATGGCCAATATCAGTAGCAGCTATTAAAAATAAGCCTCAAGAAGACTAAGAGTCTCTGTATTTTTTTTTTCACTTCATTTTAAGTAATTTGTCATCAGGTAAGTATACGTTGAATTTCTCTACTGTAAAACATGAAGTAGCCATTCCACTGAGAGAGAAGATGCCTATCAAAAGAATACTGAATGACCAACAGTTGAGAGAATAAATGAATAAAAAATGATTTATGTTAGAAACATATAACACACAATGATCTTAAATTTTCAAAATACTTTTTGAAACACCCCATATTCTCCCTAAGCAGTTTTCACTTAACTTATCTTATATTTTTTAATAAACAGGAATGTAAAACACATAGATTTAAATAATTAATATTTCCGTTCTGAGATAGGACATTTTCTAAATATCATAAAGCATGTTCTCCTTATTTTATTACGTGTGCCTTTGTATGTAAGTACCTTTTCCCCTTCACATTAGATGTTAATTACAGGAAAAATCTGATTTGATTTTTGCCACCTAAAAAAATAATTTTTAGAAGTAAAATAGACACTAATGGGTGCTAAGGCAGGATTTAGGGTCCTACTTGATAAACACACATGAAAGTGATCAATCAAACCTTTGATTCAACAGCTATGATACAGATCATTACTGCTATATGATGACAGCTCAAATATGGTCTTTTACAATCTTGCTCTTTTGCCAAAATGTCAGGCATACTTTTGTGAAATGGTGAGAATATGTTGCACAGCACTTAGATTTAGAGAGTTTCACATTATTTTATTGATTCTAAAGTTGAAAAATGTCGACTCAGCTTCATCCCACGAGAGAGGGTGAGGAAGTGCTTCTGCATCATGTGGAGTGGGGGTACCTCTTCCTGCTTCCTAAGGTTATACAAGAATTCTGAGAGTGCGGTGCTTTTTGAGACACATGGAAAACAGAGGAAAGGCTTTTTGTCTGCAGTTCATCAATGGTAGTCACAGGGATTTTATTCCAAGCATGAATGGTCATTTGACGGGACAGCTCCAGTTTCTGCATACTAAACAGTGTCAAAGAGCAACTACTGTTCGTGTTCAACCTTTTGGAATCCACTGCGATCCTATCAGAGGTCCTTGTCTGCAGTTCATCAATGGTAGTCACAGGGATTTTATTCCAAGCATGAATGGTCATTTGATGGGACAGCTCCAGTTTCTGCATACTAAACAGTGTCAAAGAGCAACTACTGTTCGTGTTCAACCTTTTGGAATCCACTGCGATCCTATCAGAGGTCTTGTCTCTGAAGGTGCAGGTGACAGTACTCACACCACTCACAGAATCTGCCATCATTTCCTCCTTACAAGCAATGCTGTTTTTCTAATTTCTTGGATAGGGCAAATCTACCTCTTCAGGCTTATCAGCAGCCTCATTTAGTCCACCTGTATATCCTTAAAACAAATGCCTGGATTGAAAAGTCATTTCATTCAATGACTATTAAATGGAGCCTCCATGACACAAAACATCCTTTTTAGACTAAGGAGCCCAGTCTCAGTTAAAACAATTAAAAATCATTTGAAATAGAGGAGAGGCAAACTTGGTCATAGTGATAAACTATGCTAGTAAGAACAATACAAATTAATATATTGATATGTTTTCCTGCCACAAAGGCATCCTTGCTCATTCATTTATTCAACAAATATTTATATTGAGAAACTGTAAAAAATAGTGTATTCAGGTAGCTATCATTGGAAAAAGGTAAGGCAGGCAAAGACTCTTTTTTTCCCAATATCAGAACCAATTCTCAATGTTTTCTACCTTTACAGAGAAAGAAAGAATATAAACACAATTTAAAATGTGAGATACAAGGTAAACCACATAAAAAAAGAAAAAAGAAAAAAGGACCTGAAGACAGTTTGCTGACCCAATGAACTTCACTAAACAAACATTCTTGCTTATTAGTCTGGCAATCCCAGGTAATATAAATAGTTTTTCAGAAATACTTACTGTTGGTTATATATGATTTAAGAAGATATCTACGTATATCTACATCAGTCTCTATATAAGTAAATGCTTTCCACAATTTTTTTACAACTTTAATATGCACTACTGAAAATGTTTCCTTTGTTATACTTAAACTAGCAGAAAAGGAAATCAAGAAAGGAACCCCATTTATACTAACTACCAAAAAAAAAAAAAATAGCTGGGAGTAAATTTAACCAAGGAGGAGAAAGATCTCTACAACGAGAACTACAAATCACTGCTGAAGGAAATGAAAGAGAACATCAAAAGATGGAAAGTCATTCCATGTTCATGGATTGGAAGAATTAACATAATGAAAATGTCCAATACTAGCCAAAGGGATCTACATGTAGATACCCATCACAATACCAATGACTTTTTTCACAGAAGTAGAAACAAATAATACCAACCTAAATATAAAACAACAAAAGACCTAAAAAAGCCAAAGCAATCCTGAGCAGAAAAAAATAATAATAATAAAGCCAGAGACATTACACTACCTGACTTCAAATTATACCACAAAGCTATAGTAACTGAAACAGCATGTTACTGTCATAAAAACAGACACATGGACTAATGGAACAGAATAGAGAATAGAGAAATCAACACATATTCTTACAGCCAACTGATCTTCAACAAAGTCAGCAAGAATATACCTAGGGGAAAGACAGCCTCTTCAATAAATGGTTCTTGGAAAACTGGATATCCATATAGAGAAGAATAAAACTAGACCTGTACCACTCACTATATATACCCAAATCAACTCAAATTTTATTAAAGATGTAAATAGGAGACAGGAAACTATAAAACTCCTAAAAGAAAATATAAGAGAAACACTTCAGGATGTAGGACTGGACAAAGACTTCATGAATATGACCTTAAAAGCACAGGCAACAAAAATAAATGAATAAATAAATAAACAAGTTATTATCAATATTGAAAACTGCACCCCACAGATATGTACAATCAACTATGTTCCAATAAAAAGAAAAGGATAGAAAAAATAAACAAATGGGATTATATCAGATTAAAAAGCTGCACAGCAAAAGAAACAATCAACACAGTGAAAAGACAACCTGCAGAATGGAAGAAAATATTTGCAAACTATATATTTGATAAGAATATACCTGGAACTCAAACAACTTCACAGTGAAAAAAAAAAAAAAAGAATCAGATTTAAAAATGGGCATAGGAACTGAATAGACAGTTTTCAAAGGAAGACTTATAAATGGTCAACAGGTACATGAGAAAATGCTCAGTCATCAGAGAAATGCAAATCAAAATCACTTTGAGATATCATTTCACCATAGTTAGACTGAATATTGTCAAAAAAAAAGAAAAACAGAGAACAACAAATGCTAGTGAGGATGTGGTGAAAGGGGAATCCTTCTAACATTGTTGGTGGGACTGTAAATTAGTACAGCCATTATGGAAGACAGTATGGAGGTTTCTCAAACAGCTACAGATAGAACTGCCATATGATCCAGCAATCCCACTACCGACTATATTCAACGGAATAGAAATTATTATGTTGAAATGATACCTGCACTCCTGTGTTTATTGCAGTGCTATTTACAAAAGCCAAGAGTTGGAACCAGCCTAAATACCCATCTTTGGATGAGTGGATAAGGAAAATGTGGTATATCTACACAATAGAATACCACTCTGATGTCAAAGATATGGATTCAGCCTACATGCCCATTGATGGACAACTGGATAAGAAAAATGTGGTATGTGTGTGTGTGTGTGTGTGTGTGTGTGTGTGTGTGTATATATATATATATGTACACAGTGTAGTACTACTGAGCCATAAAAAGAATGAAATCCTGCTATTCACAGCAACATGGATGAACTTGGAGAAATTATGTTAAGTGAAATAAGCCAGGCAAAGAAAGAGAAATACTGCATGTCCTCACTTGTAAGTGGGAGCTAAAAAGAAAAGAAAGGAACCAAGGATGGATGAATGGAAAGAAGGAAGGAACGAAGGAGAGAGAGGAAGGAAGGAAGGAAGGAAGGAGGGAGGGAGGGAGGGAGAGAGAGAGAGAGAGAAAGAAAAAGAAAGAAAGAAAGAAAGAAAGAAAGAAAGAAAGAAAGAAAGAAAGAAAGAAAGAAAGAAAGAAAGAGAGAAAGAGAAAGAAAGAAAGAAAGAACAATTACAATAATACGTCAAACTTTCAGGGGAGAACAGAACTGTGGTTACTAGAGGTAGGAACGGGGAGGGGGAGGGAATCAGTGAGAAATTAATTAAAGGGCACAAAGAATGAACATGTATTGTAATGACAAATATGCTAATTATCCTCATTTCATCGTCACATATTTTATGCAAGTATTGATAGTCAACTCTGTACTCCACAAATATGTATAATCAACTGTTTCCATAAAAAAATTGTAAAAAAGTAATAAATTAATTAATGAAAAAGAAGTAACTGCTTACAATATAGTGCATCGAAAGTTCTGTGCTAATCAGTTTTAAGTAATTTTTAAATTAACATGAAGTAAACAAAATGCTATCAACTGACTTTTGATCAAAAGCCAGACTTTTGAAAGCTTCTGAGATTAACACTGTTATTTCCTCATGGAAGATCCACCCTATAGTAGAGTCAAATGAAGCATCTGTTTTTTGTTAATCTTCTGAAAAAAAAATTGTAAAATGTTCAAAATGTTCCAAAATATACTGAACAGCCATCAAACAGCTGTTTTTGTGACAAAAAAAAAAAAAAAAAAAAAAGGATTCTGGGCTAATTGTTTTCCTTCAGGAGACTTTCAAAACAGATTATTTTGTCATTAGCATCCAGGAAATGTAATGACTACACTTACCTTATATTTGCATGCCATTTTACTGAAGTTGTTTACATGCCAAACAATTTAATGTCTCAGTGGTACCTACAAATAGTTCAAAATTATAAAATCTGTGTGAGGAAAATATCTGAGACATTCTAGTCCTACTAGACATTCACAAATTCTGCAGTAGATTTGACAAGAGTATGTTGATTTTTTGGACCATAGTCCTGGGAAAAAAAAGAAACTGGGTCACTGATCCACTTGCACTATACAAGCAAGCACACACATACACATGTCTCTCTCAACTGTCTGAGATACAAATGTAAAAAAAAAAATAAGCAAATAGCAAATTAATATGTGTAAAATATGAATGAGTCAATTGTGTATTCCTACTTTTGGTTACAATAAATTATAGACAAACTGAAAGTGAAAAGAAGTAATATCCCATTAGACAAGAGCACTCATGAATTTTACCATTTACTAAGAATAATTTGATATGAAATTCCCCAAAGTTCTAACTCCACTAAACATAGATTCATTTGATCAAATTTGGTGGAAGGTGAATTACATTTTAAAAATTAACTTCTGTTATAAAAAGAGATAATATTCCTAAAATTATTTATTCAAATTTTTGGTGAGAGAATTAAAATGGTGTCAACTTATTTGGAGAATTCATCTAAGTCCAAGAGATGCATATTTCCTTACTTTATTCCCTTGTGCAACTTGAGACTTGACTATTCTCATCTGAACAAAAAAATGATCTCTACATTCTCTGTAATATATTTTAAAAGATATGGAAACCATGAGATAATTTCATAAAAGCAAGAACAGTGTTCAAACTATTCATGATCTGTCCTCAGTACCTAGTGTGACTTATAGTGCAGACCCTCATTAAATATTCACTCATTGAATGGGTAAAACATGTTCCCTTTCCTTTGAAAATTCTCAAATGTTTCAAAGTTTTTTTGCAGGCTTGCCAACTACTCTCAAATGTTTCTTACATATCTGAACATATGAGAATATATATTTTTATCACCATCAATAGAATTAGAGTAATCATAATGTTAGGAGTATGATATATTTCTATCATTAGTATTCATGTATTTTCTTTCTTTCTCTTCTCTCTCTCTCTCTCCTTTCCTTTCTTCCTTCCTTCATCTCTTTTTATAATACAGCTACACATTTCATGAAACCACCACCTGCTTCAGAAGCCAAGTTCTTGTGAATAACTTTCATCTACCATGTGGTCCTCCCCATCCCGTGCTCCTAACTTCCCTCAAATTAATCACCTCCCTCAATCTTCTATTTATTATTTTCTTGCTTGCCTTTTTATTTATTTTTTAATCTCAATTGTAATTGAATGCGGGTAAATAGACACAGATTTAATTTTGGTTGTAGTTAACTGTGTAATAAGGACATCATTGTGTGTAAATTTGCGGGAGCTTATTTTCACTCATTTCAGATTCATGTATTGGTAAACAGCACTGCAGTTCATTAATTTATACTATTATATTAGCATCCCAGTTTATCCATCCACCCTTTTGTTTTAAGGTATTTGTATTGTTTCCCCATTTTTACTATGCCTTCGTGTTCTTAAGAATGATCCAGTNAGAATTAAAATGGTGTCAACTTATTTGGAGAATTCATCTAAGTCCAAGAGATGCATATTTCTTTACTTTATTCCCTTGTACAACTTGAGACTTGACTATTCTCAACTGAACAAAAAAATGATCTCTACATTCTCTGTAATATATTTTAAAAGATATGGAAACCATGAGATAATTTCATAAAAGCAAGAACAGTGTTCAAACTATTCATGATCTGTCCTCAGTACCTAGTGTGACTTATAGTGCAGACCCTCATTAAATATTCACTCATTGAATGGGTAAAACATGTTCCCTTTCCTTTGAAAATTCTCAAATGTTTCAAAGTTTTTTTGCAGGCTTGCCAACTACTCTCAAATGTTTCTTACATATCTGAACATATGAGAATATATATTTTTATCACCATCAATAGAATTAGAGTAATCATAATGTTAGGAGTATGATATATTTCTATCATTAGTATACATGTATTTTCTTTCTTTCTCTTCTCTCTCTCTCTCCTTTCCTTTCTTCCTTCCTTCATCTCTTTTTATAATACAGCTACACATTTCATGAAACCACCACCTGCTTCAGAAGCCAAGTTCTTGTGAATAACTTTCATCTACCATGTGGTCCTCCCCATCCCGTGCTCCTAACTTCCCTCAAATTAATCACCTCCCTCAATCTTCTATTTATTATTTTCTTGCTTGCCTTTTTATTTATTTTTTAATCTCAATTGTAATTGAATGCGGGTAAATAGACACAGATTTAATTTTGGTTGTAGTTAACTGTGTAATAAGGACATCATTGTGTGTAAATTTGCGGGAGCTTATTTTCACTCATTTCAGATTCATGTATTGGTAAACAGCACTGCAGTTCATTAATTTATACTATTATATTAGCATCCCAGTTTATCCATCCACCCTTTTGTTTCAAGGTATTTGTATTGTTTCCCCATTTTTACTATGCCTTCGTGTTCTTAAGAATGATCCAGTACATATCTCTTAAGATGCAAATGCAAAAATTTATCTTAGTTATATATCCAAGTTGGAAACTGCTGAGTCACAGGATATGTGAAGGTTAACTTAATGATGCAATGACAGACCAATGAGTATAATATGATGTCTCTCCCTTGTCTTGATTTGCATTTCCTTAAAGACTAAGTAAGTTGTCTTTTGAAGAACAAAAGACCTTAATTTAACATTATCACATTTATTAATTCTAAATAGTAATACCTACTCTTTATTTTTGAGAAATATATTTTAATCCTTGGGATGGGAAGGGTTTTGTTAACAACATACAATTATATTAATTGAGAGTGGTATTGGAATTCATCAGAATTGTTGCTCTTCTTGGCTCTTAACTTTACCATAAAAACTTTAGAATCAACTTGACAAGTTTCATAAACCAAGTTGGGTTATGATTGGAATTTACTTAATTCTATATATCAATTTAGTAAATTGATAGACTAGAAATCTCTCTGAAATTCAGCCTTTCTATGTCTCCATTTACTTTAGTTTTCTTTAATTAACATAACAATGCCTTATATTTTTTCCTCTAAAGATTTGTTTTTTTAGGTTTTTTGTTTTAAATTGACAATTTATAATTGTATAAATTTAAGAAGTACCAAGTCATGTTATAATTTATTAACATAATGTGAAATAATTAAAT
>NW_007728450.1:125702-127298 GCF_000696425.1 Galeopterus variegatus | reverse complement strand
ATAAAATCTGTGCCATTAAAATCCTATATGTAATTACTTTTTTAAATGAGTTAAATATTTTATTTTAAATTTTTAAAAGTTGTTAATTTCTACCTTCTATATAATGCTTGAGGTTTCAGTCAAAGACGTGATAAAATAGTGAAGCATGATTAATAAATAATAAGTATGTACCAGAGAAAAATCAATATCTGCAAGGTCACTTTTATAGGATATGAGTACTTATATAAACCACAGGGTGTTTTTATTTGAACAAACTTTCAGATTTAACTCTGATCTTCCTGAAAGTTAAAATGAAAAGCCAAAGTAGATGGTTTTAAATTAGGTACTGTATTTAGATGCAAACATACCACTTCATCGAGGGAAATTACACTCTTCCTTAGTTTAGGAACAACCTTATTAATATCTCTGAATTTTTCTTTTTTTTTTCTTTTTCTTTTTTTTAAAGATGACCGGTAAGGGGATCTTAACCCTTGACTTCGTGTTGTCAGCACCACGCTCAGCCAGTGAGGAAACCGGCCATCCCTATGTAGGATCTGAACCCGTGGCCTTGGTGTTATCAGCACCACACTCTCCCGAGTGAGCCACAGGCCGGCCCAATATCTCTGAATTTTTCTAAATATGAATTTACACTAAGCTTTACATTACAGCAGACAATGTCTTCTCTATCCAAAGAGGTAAATGCAAACAAGACCTCACACTTTTCTTTTTCCAGGTCGCAGTACTAATCAATGAAAATTATTTATATGACTTAAAACAACTTTAGAGCAAGCATTCTTTAGAGCAAGCATTTCCGCACAGAAAAATGTGCAGTTTTGGTAATGTGTCTTAATCCAAGAATATACTTGTATACCTGTTTCTCAGGAAATGGATGATTTTCACACAAACTTTCTTGAAACAATTGTCCACAGATACTAGTTCTCTGAGCTGGATGTCTAAGTAACAGTTAGCTAACAGACAATAAGGAGTCCAGTTCCAGGCTGAAATCCTATGTGTTATCTTCCAGGACCAAACTTAGGCAATTGCAAGTCTTTGCCGGGCAAGGCTCATGGAGGAAACTGTCCTCCTCACATGGGACTTGGTACATAGCTAGCGCATTGCAGCTTTCTAGAGGGAGTGGCAATCAGAGATTTAGGTTCCTCTGGACCAGCCAGATTCATACACACGTCTGCACTCCCAGTCCCAGAATCTCTATTCAGAAGCCTCTTACTCAAGGGACTCAGCTGAGGGCACTCATCTCCACTCTGACTCGGTGCTTTTTCACTCCTAGTCCTTTCTCTTGTCCCAGAAAAAGTCTGGAGCTTTTGTTCAGGGTACTCAGAGGTGAAATAATTTTCTCCTTCTGCACTACATTCATCTGACCCACACCCCGTGCCATTCCATGGGGGAAAATGAGACACTGGGGAGCCAGTGAATCTCTTTTTGTCCTCTTGCTTACACTGTCACAGTAAATGAATAAAGGCTCAAGTGTTACTTTTAGTTTGACTCATTGTCCTAACTGACTATCTTGACACCTGGAAACTCAACAGACAATTCACTGTTATTTTTATAGCTGGAGTATGAACTATAAAGTCAATTGGATTTTTCATTTAAATTAGA
>NW_007728450.1:122198-125653 GCF_000696425.1 Galeopterus variegatus | reverse complement strand
ATACCTGTTTCTCAGGAAATGGATGATTTTCACACAAACTTTCTTGAAACAATTGTCCACAAATATTAGTTCTCTGAGCTGGATGTCTAAGTAAGAGTTAGCTAACAGACAATAAGAAGTCCAGTTCCAGGCTGAAATCCTATGTGTTATCTTCCAGGACCAAACTTAGGCAATTGCAAGTCTTTGCCGGGCAAGCCTCATGGAGGAAACTGTCCTCCTCACATGGGACTTGGTACATAGCTAGTGCATTGCAGCTTTCTAGAGGGAGTGGCAATCAGAGATTTAGGTTCCTCTGGACCAGCCAGATTCATACATACGTCTGCCCTCCCAGTCCCAGAATCTCTATTCAGAAGCCTCTTACTCAAGGGACTCAGTTGAGGGCACTCATCTCCACTCTGACTCGGTGCTTTTTCACTCCTAGTCCTTTCTCTTGTCCCAGAAAAAGTCTGGAGCTTTTGTTCAGGGTACTCAGAGGTGAAATAATTTTCTCCTTCTGCACTACATTCATCTGACCCACACCCCGTGCCATTCCATGGGGGAAAATGAGACACTGGGGAGCCAGTGAATCTCTTTTTGTCCTCTTGCTTACACTGTCACAGTGAATGAATAAAGGCTCAAGTGTTACTTTTAGTTTGACTCATTGTCCTAACTATCTTGACACCTGGAAACTCAACAGACAATTCACTGTTATTTTTATAGCTGGAGTATGAACTATAAAGTCAATTGGATTTTTCATTTAAATTAGAACATATGTGAGTTCAATATTTTGAATAGTTACAAGTCAGCAGCAAAGGACCTTTTGTAAACTGGCTTATAGTGATAGTGACTGAATTGTAGTGGGGGCCGCAGCACAAAGCTGAGGGTAAATGGAATGTTATGGGAATAATGACCAACATATTAATGTAATACCTTACCAGAAGTTTTTTTGATCTCATACTGAAGCAAAAGTTTGGAAACTAAAAAGACTATCAATTGGAAAACACAGGAGTTGAATTTGAAGCAGAATATACTAGAAAGGCAATCAGGATTCTGGAAACAGAGGTACCAGAAAGCATGATAGTGGATCATTCCAGGGAACAGAGTCAAACAAAAGCACTGAGATATTCACATTTCAAAGAATGAAATTAATTTTAGGTTATAAATTGAATAGACAATTTGAATACAAACAAAACAAAACAAAAATAGAAAATACAACCCCCCCCAAAAAAACCCCAATATTTGAACAATGTTGGTGGGGCACACAAGAAAATCAGAATTGAGAAATGGAAATGAATTCGGAGTCAGATGTAAAAATCAGCAACTAGGAAACTGAAATTGGCCGTGTGGGGTAATGGAAAGACCATGGAGTTAATGGTCAGATACTCTGGGTTAAGAAGGACTTCCACATTTACTGTCTGTACCAGTGTGTTCCAGACTTGTTTAAAATGAGACAAAAATGATCCCAAAGTGGCTTAAGAATATAGAAGATTTATTCCTTCACCAAATTAAATAGGGTTTAATAAGCCTGACTTAAAATGCAGTTTACTGCAGGAACTCAAATAAGTTTTCAAATCCTGCACTTCTCTTTCTCCTTGTCTGAGCTACCTTCCTCTAAATTGATTCCAACATTTAATATATCCCCTCATGGGACATGGTTGCTTCACCACTAACAGTCTCTCCATTCACATCTCCAGGCACAATAGGAGGAGAAAGCCCTTTTTCTTGAAGCTTCAGCTATAAAAGCCATAAAATTCCTTATGATTGAACTGGCTGGATACCATGCTTACTTCTGAAAGATCACTGTGTCTACAGCAATATGAAATAGTGTGAAAAAGGAGAGAAAAGGAGATTACAAAATAATCTATGTAGATAAGCCATGTCCTAACCCAATGTATTCACTTAATGAATGTGGTATCTGAATTCTCTTATTTCTTGAGTCTGAATAATTAAAATCACTTACCTGTTTTATACTATGGATGATGCCAGTCCCAAGGAAATTTGCAGAAGAGAGCAAGTTCAAAGCTGTAAGAGATTGAGCAGGTGATTAACCTGGATACAAAGGGATGGAAATCATCACATTGAAGGGATACCTGCACTCCCATGTTCATCACAGTTCTGTTTACAATAGCCAAGATATGGAACCAACCTAAATGTCCATCAATGGATGACTGGATAAGGAAAATGTGGTATATATACACCATGGAATACTACTCTGCAGTAAAAAAGAATGAAATTCTCCTATTAGAAACAACATGGATGAGCTTGGAGAAACATTGAGCAAAATAAGCAAAGCACAGAGGGATAAATACTGCATGTGCTCACTCATAAGTAGAAGCTAAGAGAGAAAGAGGGAAGGAAAGAAAGAGCACAGTGGTGTGTTGGACTTGCAGAGGGAGAGAACATACCTAGGGATACAGAGTGGAGTGGGGGGAAGGGGAAGGGAGAGGGAGGTTGGGGATAATTGGGTGGGGGACACAGGGTATAATTGCAATATGTGGTAATGGGCATGCTGCCTGTATGGATCTAGCCATCACATCTTGGGCACGAGTGGTGACAATCAGCTTTGTTTCTCATAAATATTCATAACCAATAAAAAAAATGAAAATACAAAAAAAAATACTCCCCAAATTTGGGACACCACTACACACCTATTGGAACAGCAAAAAAATAAATAAATAAATAAATAAGGAAACCCGACAATACTGAGTACTGTTAAAAAAAAAAAAAAGGAGCAAATGAAACTCCCATATATTGCTGGTGGGAAAGAAAAATGGTGCAGCCCCTCTGGACAACAGTATGATAGTTTCTTAAAATGTTAAACATACACTTATTGTATGACCCAGCAACCCACTTCTAGGTATTTATCCTAGAGAGATGAAATATGTTCACATCAAATCCTGTACCTGAATGTTTGTAGCAACTTTATTCATAATATCCCCTAAGGCATTTGGAAACAACCCAAATGCCTTTCACTGGGTGAATAAACAAACTCTGGTATACCCAAACAGTGGAACACTACTCAGCATTGAAAAGGAATGGATATTGATTCACACAACAACTTAGATTAACCTTAAAAGCAATATGCTGAATGAAAGAAGCCAGGCTCACAAGATTACATACTATAAGATCTCATTTATATGATATTTTGTAAAAGGCAAAATTTTAGGGATAGAGAAGAGATCAGTGATTAACAGAAGTTAGGAGCAAGGGAGGGTCTGACTGCTAAATTGAAGAACAACGTGTTTTTCGGGGAGTATGATGGAAGTGTTCTATGTTCCTTCTGATTGTTCTGACTGTAATCATTGTCAAAAAAACCTATACATGAATTAAAATTCATGAAACTGTACACCCCCCAAAAGTTAGTTTTATGGTATGTAATTTCAAAATAAAATGACAATATATGTACTATCTCAAAAAAAAAAAAAAAAAAGGGAAGAATTGTTAAAACAGGAAAAGGGAGTATTAGACATCTAGAT
>NW_007728450.1:115881-121569 GCF_000696425.1 Galeopterus variegatus | reverse complement strand
AAAAAAAAAAAAAAAGGGAAGAATTGTTAAAACAGGAAAAGGGAGTATTAGACATCTAGATATATAGAGAAAAAAGTCAGAAACTATGGATGTAGGTTAAATTAGTATCCAGTATTTCATAATATTATCCTGGTTTTTCATGATGAATCTACTTTAATATACTAATATGAACTTGACTTATATAATATTAGATAGTATTACCTATTTGTTTATCTATTCTTTAAAGCATATATTTATTATCTTATAAACTAATTATTCAATCAAAATGTAGTCAAAGTCCAATGCACGCTAAGCATTCTATTAGTGTTGGGGAACAAAGAGATTTCTCCCATTAGGAAGCTCCTAGTTCATATAGTAAAAAACAAAACAAAACAAAACAAAACAAAAAAACCCCAAATGCTTTTTAAGTTAAATACATGTACTTGTATATTATCTTTGATTGTTAAATTCTTACCCAAAACATTGTAATTCATTTAAAAATCAATTAACTTGTCTAAGACCTACTCCCCATTTAAACTTTGACTAGAGTATCTAATCATCCTTAATACTTAAGTCAACTGCCCCCTCTTCCTCAAAGTATCCCCTGGCCATTTACTAATTAGTCTGGCCTCTCTGGTTAGACTATAATTTCCTATTAAGTCCCAGGGATATGGATTATGCATATTTTATATTTCTATGATACCTCACATTAAATTCTCTACAATACATTATTAATTAAAATGTTTATTAAATTAAGCAACTCACAAAAAGTCAATAGATATATTTTCTAAGGTTTTTAAAAGGCACTATGCTTATTTAGGACTCTCAGGAACTAGCTCCATATGTATAAAATATTTAAGTGGGCTCTAAAATTTTAAGAAATAAATTTTATCACTTTTTAAATAACTGAAACTTTTGGATGACATTCCAAATAACATGGAAGCAGAAGTTATTTTATATCATTTGATTAGACTATAAGAACATATAAATAAATTTATAAAATATGTATATAAATGGAAGAGGGTAACATTGCATCCAAAAGGAGAGAGTAAATGACTACATAGATAAAATTAGTTCTTCTAAATAACGCTGATTAACCCTAATGAGCTTAAGATTCTGCCAAAATCTATTTCTACATGCAAATGAGAAAAATCTATCAAGAAATGCTAAAAGTTTTGGGTTTAATAAACTTCAAATATAATGGTGTAATTAAATGTTAAAATGTCAAAATATATACACTTCAAAATTAATTATTTTTACTGACATAAAATATAAGGTTACAATCCTAGCAAACAAATTTTAAGTACCCAGACAGTATCTAGTTAATGACCATTCACTTCAGAAAATTGAGATCAAACATTTTTATTTTATTTATTTATTTATTTATTTATTTATTTATTTATTTTCGACCATTCACTTCAGAAAATTGAGATCAAACATTTTTATTTTATTTATTTATTTATTTATTTTTTTCCCCCTTTTTGTCTTTTTTTGTGACCGGCAACGGATCGTAACCCTCAGCGTTGCCCCCGTACCGGACCGGGACCGGCAACGGGATCGCAACCCTCGGTGTTGCCCCCGCACCTCGCTCAGCCAGTGAGCAGCCGGTCTGCACGTGGGATCCGAACCCTCGGCAGGAGCACCGCCACGCTTCCCAAGCGGCGCACTGTAGCAGTGCGCCACCGGGCCGGCCCGAGATCAAACATTTTGATTAAGTAGATCTAGCTTCATGGGCACCTTACTTTAGGTGATTTCAAAAAAATATGTTATAAACCATAAATCTACTTAAATTTCTTCTACTCTCTAAAACCAATGGGGGAAAATGATCAGTACATCACATTTCTTTGCACACTGAGATTTTTCTTTGAGCATCACAATATTTTTAATAACAATAATATTTTATCCTACTCTTTTTAAAATTAAGGGCTTATGCTAGTTCTTTTAACTTATGTCATTATTTTGGACACTCCTCATACGTGCCTTGATAGGTGACTTTCCATTCCTCTGTTTCTATTAAAATTCTAGAGTAGTTCATGAGGTTAGGTGTTATGGTCCTAAATATATCTGAATTGCTTACAACAAATTTAACAAGATATAATAATCTCTTAGAATGAGTAAATGTAAAGAAATACATCACTTTAGAAATAAAGCAATATCATGAATAACTTGAGAAATTTGTAGCTACTTGTAGATCTGATTCATTTCACCACATCCTTTGGGTTTATAAATTTGATTTCACCTGGTACAACTTTTATGAGTATTAAAATCCCCAAACTAGAATAATAATTAGGTTGAAATTAACTTAAGAAAACACTAATACATCTACATTGTAATTCAATCAACTTTGAAGTTGAAAATGTTGTTATGATATCTCCAAGGAATTTTTAGGGTCTCAAATATGTACTTAGGAATTCGTTAAGATGGTTGATGATAACTATTATGATTGTTACTGAAAAAGCAAAAATCATGAATTTTCATAATTACTGAGAGGTATATAGAGGGATCTTACTAACTTTAAGCCCTTCTTTGAAATATTCGCATTACTCACTCCCTCAGTTGTCTCAATTATTTACTCAAATGTCACTTCCTGTAAGAGGATGTCCCTGAACTTACCCCTAATACCACCTAACAAAATATAATCTTGTTCTTTCTGTAGCCTACCATCCTGACTCCATGCTTTATTATTTTTTTTAAAACTTGCAACACTCAGAAATTGAACTTTTGTGATGATAAGTATGTATTAGATCCATGTTTTCCAATAGGGTAGTAAATAATCACCTATAAGTAATGAGCATTTGAAATGTTACCAGAACAATGGAGGAACTGAAGTTTTAACTGTAATTAATTTTTTTGTGAATTTGCATGTGACTACCACATTGTGCAATGAAGCTTTATAAAATTTAACATTATGCAACATCATTTATTTCTTTATCTCTTTCACATTATTTGTTTTTCACATTAAATAACATACCCTATATAAAAAAGAATGAGATTCTGTTCATTAAACTAATGTTTTTAAGCAGGCAGGTACTTTAGTTTTATTCTGGTGGATACTGTTAAGCAAATTGAACTTGGCTAAACCCTGGGCTTTAGTACAACAACTATGACAATTAATTAGTATGATAACATAGTATGAAAGATTATGATATGATTTCATGGATGTTTCCTAATAGGCGTTATCATTTATTTCTCAGAGATTTAAATTTTTCTATATGAGTTGAGCAGACTAATGAAGGCACTGTGGCCTCTCTAGAATTGTTGCATCAATTGTTTCAAAGCTGAGCTTCTAGTAATTTCTTAGGTGACAAACTAATTTCATTATCTCACATGTGACCTTCACCATGAAAGTCTCTAGTAGCAACTCCTGATTAAATGATCTGTATATTTATTACTCCCTGGGAGTAAAGAGATTAAAAAAAAAAAGGCTTGGACAGTAAGACAGTATCACTGAATTTCATCAAAATTAAAAGAGACACTGACAATAGAAATGTCCTCGATAACAAGCTGTCATGTAGCTCTTATTAATAAGGTTAATAAAATACAGGGAATCTATAATCTACCCGATGTGCACAACAGCTTCACATCGGGGAGATTATGCCACTACTCTGCAAACAGATTATATCTGAAAAAAATATATAATAGTATTGTTGAAATTTTAAAAAATGGAATACTGAGAAAATTAATTATTCAAATCCCAATGGAATTTCAGGAAGTTGACAGTAGCTCATATCATCCACTAACAGGAAAACTAGACAATTCCCAAGCTGTATCATATTAATAACCCTGATGTTAGATGCCAGAACTCTCAATAGACTGTAGAGTAATACAGAAGTCAAATCATAAAGGCTACATGTATACAGTATTTACTATGTATCAGGCACTCTTCCAAGAGCCCTAGGTATAATAATTCATTTAATCTTTGCAAAGATTCTGTGTAACAACTATTGTTTTTCTTATCTTATAGATGAAGAAACTGTTAAGATTAAATAACTTACCCAAGGTCACAATTCTTAAAACTGGCAAAACTGGGATTCAAATTCAAACATTCTGGCTCCTAGTTTATAGGATTATCCACACATTATACTGCCTTGTCTGTGGCGTACCAATTGACAGAAAAAAATAATTTCATAACATATTCGTGTAGCAAAGAGTTTGATCAAATTTTCTGGAGTATGGGGAGAGATTAAGACATTTGTCAAGAGTTGGATTTTCATGCTTTATGTTGATATTGCTTGAATTTTTATCATGAATATGCAATACCCTTTGTGAGATTTTTTTAATTTTTAATTTTTTAAATTTTAACTTCTCAACATACATTGTAGTTGATTTTCATGTCCCTCTACCCATTCCTCTTTCCTGCCTCCCTCTCTCCTCTCCCCCACACCAACTACATCATATCTTTTCACTTGTCTTAACAAGTTCAAGGAATCCTTTGTGAATTTTTACACACCATTAAAAATTTAATATACATGACTGATTTTGCTTTTTCTTTCTTTAACTGAGTTATAATTTTGAGTTATAGCAAATATGACAATGTTTCTAGTTAAGTCAAAACTAATGTTAAAATGAAAATTATAAATACGTGACTCAAGTGGTGAAGATAATCCAAGACTTTTTAAAAATTTATTTGTAATAAAAGGCATCCTGCAATGTGTATTTTGTGAATAAGTGCTTGCAAATAGCAACCTAAAACTCTTTTACATCAACTTTTAGCAATAAATACAACCGATATTATAATATACTAATAGTTTTAAAGTATTTATTCCATTTCTGAGGTAGTAACTCCAAGATAATTTTAATCTATTTTAAAATTATTATCTAATCCAAATAACAAATGATATAATTTTTGAATGCTTTTCAACAAAATTTATTTTTTTTCCTTGTATAATTTAAGGTAAACCTTGTTTCTCACTTGTTAAATGAAAAACAAACCAAATTTGTATGTCTCCAGTGCATCTATTAGAAGCACATTTACTTTTTAAAAAAATCCTAAATCTTTATAATGCTGGTTTTTGCCTGATTTCTAATAATAGCATTGCTTATGTGTTTCTTGGATTTATTCAATAGGTTATAATAACATACAGTAAGAGAAAAAAGAAATGTTTTTGACTGCAGTTAACAGAACATGCAACTTACTGTGATAGTTGTTTTGATCGTTCAAGAAGGCTAGAAGCAGGCACTTTGGATATCTCTTGGCTTTTCCTCGTGGCATCAATATAGTATAGCAGCTAAAGCATTACAACCTTCCAAGACCCCATCCACAGAAAAAAGGCAGAGTTCCAAATCCCGTCCTTCTTTTCAGGGAAGAAAATGTTGCCTAAAAGCCTTGAAGAGATATTTCCTATGTCTCTTTGACCCAAACTATAACATATAATTATCCCTAGAACAATCACTGGAAAAGAAGAATGAAAATATTATTTGAAAATTAAACCCAACATAATTCAAGTCTTTGGGCTGGGTACTTCCCTGTAGAAACCCTACTGGAGCTCTCTCAGCAAGTAAAGAAGGGGAAGAATGGCTCCTGTGACCAAATGTATGTAATATACTTTCCATGAACTTTTGAAGTACCTTATACAAATAAAAACATAATTACAGATTATACTTAAGTAAAATGCATAATGTAATATTATTTATAACAAATCATAACTGGTATTATTTCTAAAAAACCTCGGTTTTACTATATACCGTGCAATAAAGAACAGTTGTTTG
>NW_007728450.1:112265-115388 GCF_000696425.1 Galeopterus variegatus | reverse complement strand
GGTATTATTTCTAAAAAACCTCGGTTTTACTATATACCGTGCAATAAAGAACAGTTGTTTGTTTATTGTTTGTTTAATTACCAATAGGATTAAAATAATATCTACTTTAAATGGGTTTCCAAAGTCAAAGAGGATGGGGAACACTGTGTAATATGTGGAACCAAATAAAATATTGCAATAATAAAATAATCTAAGTTTTCATTTTGTATTATCCTCGCATGGCCTGTCTACAGCACTTATGGCTTGCAACAAATACAAGTGTTCTAACTGACACATTATAATGGAAATTGGAAATCAAATGTGCTCTCAGTATTTCAACTGAAAAAGAGCATTAGTTTCGAATGTAGTATAACTGGGTTCTTAGCTCAGTAGGTACTTATAATCCTACTTGATCAAGAGTTCTGTGAAAATACAGCCCTTATTTAGTTCAGATTTCAATTCTAATACTGTTCACTTGTAATGAGCATATACCTGTAGATGTTCTTAGTACACAATTGTTATGATATGTGAGACTCATAGTAAGAAAGATCTCTCTTTTGCATCTTGGTGTAATAAGGTATAACTTCTTGAAAATTACTTTTGTAGAAGAAAATTTAAAAATACATATATACATAGATGAGAGAAGCATGGTACTGTACTCTGGGTAATCCTGGCATTAAGGAGAACTCATATTTGCAGTTCTTGGTATAGCCAATTTTTATTTTCTCATTAATAGATAAGATGTACCTATTTTGGGGTGTGCAGCATCCTTTTATAATATCATCCCAATGTGCTGTTTAGATAAATTACCTCTTTCCCATTGGTCAAGTGAAGGGACAGGTACACAATGTGACCTAGGCAAAATTCCCCCTAGAATTCAAATCTCGGACTTGAAAACAGTTTCACACCTAATGATGACATTATTACCAGGTGTACTTGTTTAAGACTATTATAATGATTCTAATTCCTTTATCATTCTAATTCCTGTTGGGTGTTAGCCTGCAGTTCCAGCCTACATTCAGTTCTATAAGGGAATAAATGCCATTTTTTGTTGCTTTTACCCTCCAAATTTGTCTACTATTTTTGCCAAAATATTAATATTATTAAGCAATATAAAGTCTGCTTATAGGAATTTTAGATGTATTTTTTTTTAGTTATTTTGTTAGCATATTGACAAAATCTCATACTTTTTTAATGCAAGTTTTTAACATGTAGAAAAAGTGACAGTTTAGGATCAATTTGTGAAAAACTTAAAAATAGAAATAAATCTTTAGCAAATGTTATTAGGGCACCATTTTTCAGAAGCAAAGCTTTATTATGAAAGTACACGGATTTGCAATAAACTAAATCTCAATGAATTAGATTCCTTCCATCAGTAGTTACATCAATGTTAGTCTTGTGAATATTAATGTATTACTGTGTGATTATACATGGTAATACATACTGGATTTCTATCAACTGGTTTCTAAATATTTTTAAGTTCTTGAAGACATCTGTAAGTAATATAAAAATAATAGGACTCGGTGGAGTCCAGCACAGAGCTTCTCACATTTTCGTCTATACCTGTGTATTCTAGTACCAAATAGGTGGAAGATTCTGACTTGTGTCGCACTTACCAGCTGGTCCTTTCTCCCTTGAGTATGAAATTAAGCAATTTTATCAGCCATGAGATTATAATAATAATTGCCTCCATTAGTCCAATTTTGTCAAAACTTCATTTGTAATTCAAATGACAAAAATGATTTGCTTTTAAAAAAAGTACTTTTCGTGATCATTAAATTTTTGAAGAGAAGTCTCCTTTTATACATTCATCTCAGATTTTTCTCTCAAATAACTTTAAGGCTTAATAATGATTTCTTCTTTTCCTTCTTTGGTTTTGGCTCACTATTTCTACTGTTTAAAGTATTATATTCATGACATCATGTCCCATTGGAGCTTGTTGTTTTTCTATAGTAAAAATTATTATTTGACCATCCCTTCCAAAAGTATGTGCCTTAGTAAATATGTAATGTGTGCTGTCAGCGTGTAATTCAGAGCTCCTGGGATCACGAGCCTAAAGTTTACAGGTGTTTCCATCAACAGTATCCTTTCACTTTTGCTAGCATAGCCTATAACCTATGTAGTTTGAACAATGAGAAATAAAAAGCCTTTGAAAATGACAACTTTTCTCAAATTTTTCTGGCAATAACCACATAACTTCCAATCCAAATCATAAGATAGAGATCTTCCTCAAAGAAAGAATGTAAAAAAACCTGTCTATAAATTGTAGACACCTAGCCCAAATTATACTTTTTTAATTTCTCAATTGATGATGTTCAACCAACTAGTGGAGTTCTAATGTGAAACTCCATTTCTCCCCAAAATAAAAATGAAACAAAGCTTTCAATTTTTCCTGGTTATTGTCAGAACTACTAGTTTACTTGTTGGTTAACTTGCCACTAGATCATTGCTTCTCAAACTTGGCTGCTAATTAGAACCACTTGGATTGTGCTTAAATATTCAGAAACCCTGAAGTCTGGGTCTCACTCTCAGAGATTCTGATTTAATAGGTTTCATTGAGGACCTAGAAATGGTGTTTTTAAAAATCTTCCCAGGTGATTCTAATGTGCATCCAGTGATACATTAGAATGTATACCTTTGCCATAAAGGCTTTATAATTATTGATGAAAGATGAAGCCCATGGAAAGAAATGTGAGCCTCGGGTAGTCTAACTTTCACTTGTATATTGATAGAACTGAATACTTATCTCTCTAATTAGTGACCACTTTACTATTGCAGAGCAAAATCTTCTATTGACTTTTTCTGAGAGTTCACTCAATCTGATCTTTAAAAGGTACAAAAACGTTACCTCATTCTTATTTTCTAACTGATAAAAATAATTCTTAATTTCTATTTTTCAGATAGCAGTCTAGTGTTATGGAAAACTAAGAACCCTAGTATGATATCCCTACAACAAAAACTTATTTAATAGGGACACTATACTTAATGTTTTTATTTTTTTCCCCTCAGATCTGCCAGATCTAATATTATTATACTGGCCTAGTTTTCTGCATTGACTGAATGTGTGCATATATATACATATTATATATATATATTTATATATATATATACACACACACACACATATATATACATGCATTGTGT
>NW_007728450.1:109961-111855 GCF_000696425.1 Galeopterus variegatus | reverse complement strand
CACATATATATACATGCATTGTGTATATACACATGTATATATACAATGCATGTATATATATGTGTGTGTGTGTGCATATATATGTATATATATATATATATATATATTTTTTTTTTTTTTCTAAGAAGGAATCATTTTGGGGAGGATAACTTTTTAAAAGTTAGCCTGATTGTATCATTATTCAGTTTAAAACAAGTAAAATCTGAATTTATTTTTTTTCTCATAGATAAAATAATGTAATATGGATAATAATTATAATAATAGTCATGCTTAAATCTATAATCCAAACTTTCTCCCCAGGTGAGAAAAAGGCAAAGAAACAAAAAAAAAAGGCTTAGATGTCCTCCTAATAATGATTACTCACAGAAAGATAAAAGGAAGTTCTTATCTATGAATTACTAAGCATAATTTCCCTGGTGTCTAGGTTGTTTATAGTAAACAAACTTGGAATTTATGAATTTATGGAGCATAAAACTCTGGAAAATGTCACATAACATATATAATCATTGGAGTATGAAATATTGATCTTCCATTATCTAAATTGCTTCTATTGGCTAAATGATGCACTGCATGTACCACCTGAAAATTCATAAGTGAAATCTGGATGAGAGTGCTGCTTAAATGATACAAGAAAGTATCTGTGGAGATGTGTTGATGTTACTTCTCCAAGTTTCACCTGTGTCTTTCAATTATCTCTACCCTACTATTGTCAGTACTTGAATTAATAAAATTCAGTACTATGTAAGATCTCTAATTCTTATGACTGATTTGACAAGCACCCTCGAGATGAAATAATTAATATAAATCTACCAAAATATATATGATATCAATATAAAGAAAACTGTAAAACTATGATGAAAGAAATCAAAGAAGATATAATAAATGAAAACCTATTCCAAGTTCATGAATGGGAAGATCCATATTGTTAAGATGTAAATTTTTTCCTACAAAATCTACAGATTCAATGCAACCCAGTGTAGGGAAAGTGAAGGAAAATGGTCAAGGCCCCTCCTATGTTCAGAATCTTGCCGAGCATTTGATGTAAATATGCACTTGCACCCAGGTGTCCTGGGTTATGGACTTAAGTATAAAGGATAAGTGGCTCTGATACACGGCCTCCCCTGCCAACCCCTGGGATGCCGCTGGGGGGTGGGGAGGGGCACAGAGAGGTAGCTACTGCTGCTGGAGACTGTTGCTGCCAGGGCCCCTGGAACCCTCCGGGAGGCCACCACCCCTGCTGCTGGAGGCTGCTGCTGCTGCCACTGCCACTACTGCTGCTGAGGACTGAGTTCATGTCATCTGCCAATGGCTCCCAGGAATTTCCCAATTACCTAGTGTGGACCTGCATGTGAGGGGTCTGGTGACCCAGCCTGTCATGTGAGGGGTCTGTGACCCAGTCCGTATAATGGGTTTGAAGGGTCTGAGCCCTAGCCCTGACAATACAAATGGAAACTTAGTATAACTAAAGTAATGAAACATTTTGGCTTTAGTTATGGATTGCTGTAACCCTACTTGCTGTAAACCCTAATTGCTTTAGCAAGACAATTGGCGTAGTCACTTAGCTATTGCCCCAATGTGACAAGTGGCATAGTTGCATAGATTTACACCCATTAAAATCCCAGCAAGTTTTTTGTATGTTTGTTTTCTGGCAGCTTGCCAGTATGGGGATCCAAACCCCTGGCTTTGGTGTTATAATAAATACCATGAGTGCTCTAGCCAACTGAGCTAACTGGCCAGCAAGTTACTTTGATAAACAACAAACCAATTCTAATCATTATATAGAAAGGCAAAAGGTCCACATTAGCCAATATATCCCTGAAAAAGAACAAATTTAGAGGGCTGACACTACAAAATTTCAAGACTTACTGTAAAACTATGGTAATCAAGACAGCAT
>NW_007728450.1:107437-108897 GCF_000696425.1 Galeopterus variegatus | reverse complement strand
AGAGGGCTGACACTACAAAATTTCAAGACTTACTGTAAAACTATGGTAATCAAGACAGCATGTTTCAGCGAAACAAAGGACAGATAGGTCAATGGAGCGAAAAACAGAACCGAGAAATACACCTGCAAAATACAGCCAACTGATCTTTGACCAACAAGCAAAAGCAATTCAATGGAGAAAAGACAATCTTTCCATCAAACAATTGAATATCCATATGCAGAAACAGCATACACACGTACACACAAAAAATAATTTAAATATAAACCTTACGCCTTCCCAAAAAAGTTTAACTCAAAGTGTATCATAGATGTAAATGTAAAACACAAAACTATAAAACTTGTAGAAGATAGCATGGAATAAAGTCTGGGTGACCTTAAAGTCAGTATGTCAAAGAAATGTCTGAACTCCCATGGTCATTGCAGCACTATTCACAATAACGAAGACATGAAATCAACCTAAGGGTCCTTCAACAGATTGACAAATAAAGAAAATGTGGTATATACAGTAATTCCCCAATGCAGGATTTAGCTTTTTGAAGTTTAAGTTACCTGAGATCAACTGTAGTCTCCCTTATTTTACATAATAACAGCCTCAAAGTGCAGAGTAGTGACGCTGGCAATCGGGATATGTCAGAGAAGCCATAGAGTGCTGCCTTTAAGTAAAAAGGTTAAAGTTCTCAACTTAATAAGGACAGAAAAAAGTCATATGCTGAGATTCCTAAGATCTACAGTAAGAATAAATCTTCTATCTGTGAAACTGTGAAGAAGGAAAAAGAAATCCCTGGTAGTTTTTTGGTTGCACCTCACACTATAAATATTATGGCCACATTGCGTGATATGTACTTAGTTAACCTTTATCATATGTATGTATGTATGTATGTATGGGAAAATACATGGCATATATAGGGTTTGGTACTATCCACTGTTTCAAGCATTCACTGGGGTCTAGGAACATATCCCCTGAGGTCGAGGAGGGGATACTGTATACAAAACAGAATACCATTCAGCCTTTAAAAAAGAAGTAAGTTTTGTCATTTGGGGCAACGTGGACGAACTTGGAAGACACTACGCGAAGTGAAATAAGCAGACATAGAAAGAAAAATACCGCATGATCTCACTTATATGTAGAATCTGAGAAGGTCAAACTGACAGAAATAGGGAATAGAATGGTTGATACTGAGGGCTGGGGGCAGGGGACAGTGGGGAATGGGGAGACGATCAAAGGTACAGAGGTTCAGTTAGAAGGAATAAGTTTTCAGGATCTATTGCACAGCATGCTGCTATAATTAATGACAATGTATTGTATATTTCAAAATTGCTAAGAGAATAGATTTTAAATGTTCTCACTATAAAAAAAGACAAGTATGTGAGGTGATGGATATGTTAATTAGCTTAATATCATCATTCCACAATGTATACATGCATCATAACATCACACTGTACCCAATAAATATATACAAC